>NC_134406.1:114416001-114476001 GCF_038048845.1 Mixophyes fleayi | reverse complement strand
TTAATTCTTCTTTAAATTCTTTAGCACAACTTTTAAACTGTTGCTAGTTTGACATTAGACTACTCTTTTCAAGAAAGAATACAAAAACATACTAGTAGGTTAATTGGCTGCTATCAAAATTTGACCCTAGTGTCCCTCTCTCTGTATGTGTGTGTATGTTAGGGAATTTAGACTGTAAGCTCCAATGGGGCTGGGACTGATAAGAATGAGTTCTCTGTACAGCGCTGCAGAATCAGTGCTGCTATATAAATAAATGATGATGATGAAGAATACCTCAAATTCTTTGAGAGATTTTTAAATATTTATACATGTTCAGTAACAATCTGGTGAAAAAAAAGAAAACCTTACATCACAAGAGGAGCCCATCAAAGCTCTTCTTGTGATGTTGCCAGGCAGACCCGGGTTCATTGTGAACCCGGTCAACCCGGGAATTTGCAGGGGTGGGAAACTATGTCCTACAACAATATCCGGGGTTTATATACTCGGGATATTGCCAAGGGGGCAATGTGAAAGTGGTATAAGTTGAAAGTGCAGTAAAGTAGGGCAAAATTGGCACCTTTTTTTATGAAGAAAAAAAGTGTTTTATAGTTTAAATAATTTTTTAAGCCAAACGATTGTTTCCTAAAAACATTCTAAAAATTACTGTAAAATGTTAATAAAAATGTTTTTAATACAGTGTTTTTGTTAAGTAAAATAAAAAGTTAATTTAAAGTAAAAATTTGAATGGGTACAAGAAGTGCAAAAATAAAACCCAATGGCGTGGAGAGAGATACAATGCAGTGTATAAAAGAATATACTGTGGTGTTTGAAAAGAGGCACAGCACATAACCAGGCATCAATGGAACATGCAAATAAACAGCTCAATATTGATCCACACTTGTATAATAATGAACTCGCATGGAGAAAATATATAAAATTGTTTAATGAGGTGCACCAGTAGGTGCTAATGGTGACTAAGAACTAAATAAATTAATGTATAGCAAGTGACAAAATCCAGCACTCACCTGTGTAATGTGTGTTTGATAAAGGGTTAATGAAAAACAACCACCTGGTCTGTTTAAAAATGTTGAAATTCCTTATTATCGATCTCACACTTCTGCCTTTTGCCTTACCATTTTTAGAACCACCAAGGTTTGGTTCAAGAACTGACAAACTTAAGCTGGTTACACACCTATGCAATTATTGTGCAGATCACACGATTCAGGACCGTTTGCTCAGATTTTGCAATAGTGTGTGCACTCCCACGATCATGTGATCATGTGAAAAAGATCATCACATCTTTTTATTTGGTTCTTTTTAGTAGATGGTTATGAGAGATGAAGATCACAGATTTGAAGGTAAATTTTTTGGTTGTGTACACATGATTTCTCATGCTCATCAATCGTTTCAGAAATTGCAACTAAAGAAGGATTGCATAGGTGTGTACCCAGCTTTACTCAGAATGCCTTCAGTTTATCTCTGCTTTATCTCAACTAATCTTTCACAACTTACTTTAATCAGAGTTATCATAAACCAAATGATCTCCCCTAATTCAGCTATGTAGTCTTCTAATAGCAAGCTAATGTCTGGCACGTGAATTTGTAAAACCACAGAGACATTACCCTATTAAGTGTTCGTTATTGAATGTGTACTTTCCATAATAAACAAGATACAAACCATTTATAAAAACGACATGTATAGTAAACAATAGTTTTTTACAAAATAAAAAGGAATAAAATACAGAAATTGTTACACATACGTATGAACAAATTCTCAATCAGAATTGACTCCCATGAAAATGTAGACAGGACATTTTAAAGCTGCTGTAGCCTGCTCCCTAGTCTCCCTATATCTGTTTTGTCATTCAAGCAGGGCTGTGTAATACAAAATAGGGGTAGAGTATTTTCATCCACTTTAGTCAGAGATTTTCATAAGGTCCTATCTGTTTCTCAGCCATACAGACAAAACTCTACAGGCAAACAGGTCTTAAGGTCCTTATTCTTAATAGACCAAACATGACTTGTCAAAATAGTATCTTAACCACGCTGTGTCGTTTTATACTCCAAATGACCTAAAAAAAGTGACATTCTCCTGTTGCAATTTATTAACCATTTGGGGGAGCTCTCCTCTCACTATATTAGGGGTTTTCTTAAGCACTCCAGCAAGCCTAGGAATGGAAGGGTCTGGTTCTGTTTTTGTATGGATATTATTATAAACTTTAAGGGATCAACAAAACAGATTCTTAGCATTTACCCCTTCCATAAAGTATCGAACACTCCTCTCAGGATGAATTTATAGACATTCAAAAGATAAGCGTAATTTTGTGTCTCCCTCTCAGGGTTTTACTTTATTTGTGGTTTTATGTGACTCATAAGTAACTTACATACGACAGCATGGTTATTACAGCTATAAAAAAAAAAAGTCTTATTGTCAATTTATTCTCAAAATAAACTTGTATAAAGATGTAATGGAATAAAGAGTCGATATGGGTAATCCATTAATTCACTTATACTGAATAGTGAAAGTTCAATGTGTATGTTGAATAAAATTCTTATCTGTAGTCGTTCAATTAGTAGTTCAGTTAGATTGGAGTACGATTTTACTATTCACAGATGCACACGGTGTTGAGCTATGCTCTCCGGATCTCTCACCCAGAGCCGGATTAAGGGGGGGCACAGGGGGCATGTGCCCCGGCCCCCCTCTCTCAGGGCCCCCGACCGAGGACAGCTGCAGTTTTTGCAATTGAAAAAAAAAAAAAAAAGACCTGCAGCTGATCCGTTCCCCCCCTCCCCCTATTACCTTATGTGTATCTCCTCCCTGCTTTACATGTGTGTGTATCTGTGTCAGTCCTTCCTGTCTTCCTTGTGTGTCTCTGGGAATCGTTCTCTCTGGCCTCCTTCTGACAAGTCACATGACCGGTTGCCGTCCCATGCGAGTAGTGATCATAGTTGCCAATTCCGCTTATAACAAGCGGAATTGGACTTCTTTTTTTATGGAGTTGCAAGTATTTTTGGGCTGCCACGGGTAGCTTTTTTTGGGCTTGGACACGTTCTCCAAGTCCTCAGGCTGCATAATTGTTTTTTGGGGGTGTTTTTCTCTCTGTTACCATTTTGTGATTGGTGCATTCAG
Organism: Mixophyes fleayi; assembly: GCF_038048845.1. NCBI lineage: Eukaryota > Metazoa > Chordata > Amphibia > Anura > Limnodynastidae > Mixophyes > Mixophyes fleayi. The sequence goes on along the minus strand of NC_134406.1, from coordinate 114,472,893 downwards.
GTTTTTTTTTTGGTGGGCGGGTTGTAAAGAGAATTCCTCCAATAAAGTGGCAATTTTGTGGGTGGGCGGAGTCAGATAAAGACGTGGAATAAATCACAGGAAGACGGATCTGAGACAGACACACGATCGCTGCACTTATAGCAGGTAACACTGCTATATAACACCCTCCCCTCCCATTCAGTAAGCTGCTCATACTGTTACATCATGGGGCTGTGTGGGATAGACATACCGGTGTCCTAAATTACAGCATTTGCTTTTTCATTTGCCCTATCAGTGTATAAATGTGTCCTCTTGTGTTTATAAAGGTTTTCTAAATGGAGATTCAGTGTAGAAATTAGTGTTATAGAAAAGGACGGTCCCCTGTAAGTTGGGCTTTTTAGAAATGGTTTGGGCTTGTTTTGGGCTTGTTTTTCACTAAGCGGTTGCTTGTTTTTCATTTCAGAGTTGGCAACCCTGGTAGTGATGGGAAATCTAGTTCATTTTGAAGATTAGTACATTCTGATCTAGTTCAAACAAAAGATTAGTTCATTTCATTTGACTCAGTAGTTAATTTCACTCATTTGCAGGGGCGGGCTGGCCCGGGGGTCAGGGGGGCATCGGTCCCCCTGGCCGCTCAGTTTCAGCGCTGTTAGGGCCGGCCGGCCCCTCATATGCAAAATCTCCTGATTGTCGTGATCCGGCCGCCTGTGTGCCCCCCCGGGCTGTACTATGCCAGCCCGCACCTGCTCATTTGACTCAGTAGTTCATTTCACTCAGTAGTTCATTTAGTTCATTTAGCTCAGTTAGATCTAACTTAGGGGAATTTTTACAGCTGTAAAAGGACCCAAAATAGGCACCACGTAACTGAGGGCGGGGCCAAAATGGCACAATTCACAAAGCCCCGCCCCCTACGTCCATACCCCACTCCAGGAACTCCCAGACGTAACCAACATAATGTTGACTAATCAGCTTCTGTTATTCATCTAGCAGAGTCTATAAAATGGCAGATAATGATTAGTTGCTATGGGCAATGTTTCCACTTTATCTCTCTTACATCTCCCTTGTATATATGGTGCAGTAAACGGAACTACAGTATATAGCATGCAGCACTCAGCAGTGCAGTGTGTCTTGAGCTGACAGGGAAGGGAATGATTCAGAGAGAGTGAAATGATTTGGAGACTCGTATGAGTCAGTGAGTGAAATGAACTAATGAACTCCTGAGCAAGGAGAATGACTCATAGTCAGTGATCAGCTCCAGAGTCTCACACAATGTCTGAGCACAGCAGTGCCACCTTTGGTAGTTTAGAGGTACTGACTCATGAGTATTAAATGAGAGAGCTGAATAGAAACAAAAGAGCCAGTGTGAATGAGACAGTGAGTGAGGCTGCTAGAGCTGCTCGGCTTTATCTCTAACTCCTCCCCCTTGTTTTAGTTCCTAGTGAACTAATCTTTGCCAGAGCTGTGAACTAAATGATTTAGTTCACTTTGAAGATTAGTTCATTTGAACTAATCATTCGTGAACTACCCATCACTACATGGGAGACAGAGAGACAGAGGAGGCTCCTACACAGCACTGCTGAATGCAATTGTGTGTGAGAAGGGGAGGGGGGGGGGTTATCTTCTTAATGTAATAAGGGAGGGGTGCTGGATTTGTATTAATATAATGAAGCAAGGTGGGTGTAGATGTGATTTGTCTTACTGTGATGATGGAAGAAGGGGTTATTTTTTACAGTAATGAGGGAAGTTTTTTTAATTAGGGAAGAGGGGGGTGTCTGAATCTAATGAGGGAAGAGGGGGATTTGTCTTACTGTAATGAGGGAAGTGGGGGAAATTGTCTTACTGTAATGAGGGAAATGGGGAATTTGTCTTACTGTAATGAGGGAAGAAGGGGTTGTTTTAAAGTAATAAGGGTTTCTTAATGTAATGCGGGAAGGGGAGTGGGTTTTTCTTTATGTAACGAGAGGTGACCTATTAATTTAATAGTAGACTGTGGGTGGGGGCTAAGTTTGGGGAGAAGGAGGGCTATTTATTAAATGTGAATATGAATTATTTAATGCTGCGGATGGTTGTGGGAAATGGTTATATTTATTAAATGTAAATGTCATTAATTTATTGCTGGGGCTGTGTGGAGGGAGGGAAATAGGTTAAATTGAATGTACATATTTTTTTTTTCAAATAGGGCCCCCAACATTCCAGGATCCAGACAAGCAGCAACTGAGCTAAAAACACCAGCAACCACAAGTGGTGAAAGTGACAAAAACAGGTAGGAGGGAGCAGGACAATCTGTCAACTGTCTTGAATCTGGTGGGACAGTCCTGAATTTGGGTGCCTTTCTCACTTAGTCAGGATTTTGTCCAACTGCAAGGACAGTTGGGAGGTATGTCTCGCTTTACATCGTACTGCTCATAAAGGCAGAGATGTGTGCCTCTAACAGTAGTGCACACAGTATTGCTTGTGTAGTTGTCTAGAAATTTGTCTAAAATTATAACCATATTACATCATAAGCCCCCCCCCCCCCACCGGCTTAAGTGCCCCGGAACCCCCAGAGCCTTAATCCAGCCCTGCTCTCACCATCTGTGTTGGCCTACGTTATTTATTGTCTTTCTGCTATTTCATCTTTTATGTCCTCTTTCCCGCTCTCTGGTTTTATTATTACTTGCGAAATGTCCCATCACTCATGTTCACATCTTTTGAAGTACATGCTATTGGGATTTTCATCCCAATCTCTATACATGGTGATGATCTGTCATACCTCCCTCAAACCCCCCCCCCCCTCCCCCTGTTTATGGAACATTTCTGTGCCTGGTTCCCTGATTTCTTATCCTCTGACATCCTTATTATCATTATGGGTGGTTACAACATCCCCATTTATAATCCAAAATCTGACTGCGCCTCAAAACTAGCATCTTTAAATCCCTCCCTCTGCTCTCCCAGTGGACTGACGCCTCTGCTCATTGGAGTGGCCTCTGCTTTGATCTTGTTTTCTGTAGACTATGCTCAGTTTCTGATTTCCTCCTCTCACTCCTTTTCTCCTCTCGGATCATCAAACTGTTGAATCAGCTACAACTACTCTTCACACTCCATGTCAAGTAAAATGCCAATCATTGCACACTAAAGAAAATCAATATTTTTAAAACATTTTCTCACAAAGCAGAACATCACTGGTGTAACCCAAAATGCCTGTTTAATACACTCATTACAATTCAATGTCTTCTCAACCCTCCCGCTACAATCTGTGCCCCCAGATCTGGCTTCCTACTTCAAGGACAAGATTCATAAGATCTGACATGAAATGGTATCCTCCTCTTCGACAAATATCCAGCTCAGTTCCTTCCCTACACCCACTTGCACATTTTCCTAATTTGATCGTACAAATGAAGATGAAGTGTCTACTCTCTTCTTATCTTTCTATTCTGCTACCTGTCCTCTTGATCCTATGCCCTCACAAATAGGTTGATCTCCTGTGCCTATCCCAACTTAAACTCAAATCTGTAAAATCTCTCTCTACTGATATATTTCTATCATTATTCAAGCACACAGTGGTCTCTCCTATTCTGAAAAAAATTAAATCTGCACCCATACTTTCTCTCAAATTACCATCCCCTCTTTTAGCTCCCATGCCCCTTCAAGCCTCTTGAGAGATTTGCCTACACTAGCCGCTTCACACGCTTTCTTTCCTCATACGACCTATTGGACCCGCTTCAGTCAGGCTTTGATTCCCAGCACTCCACAGAGTAAAAGAGCTAAATCTAAAGGCCATTACTTGCTTTTAATTCTCCTGGATCTCTCTGCTGCATTTGACATTGTTGGGCACTCTCTTTTCATACAAACATTCTAATCCCTATGTCTACAGAACACTGTTCTATCCTGGCTCTCATCTTGCCTATCTAATAACTCTTTCAGTGTTCTTTATTCTGGATCCACCTCCTCTTTGATTCCTTTATCAGTTGGAGTACCACAAGGCTCAGGCCTAGGCCCTCTGCTCTTCTCTATCTGTATCAATTCTCTTGGAAAACTAATAAGCTACTTTGGGTTTTAGTATCATCTCGATGCAGATGATACCCAAATTTAGCTATGCTTTCTGGATCTCTTACCATCTGTGTTGGCCAACGTTGTTGACTGTCTTTCTGCTATTTCATCTTATATGTCCTCTTTCTAGCTGAAACTGTCAAACTTAGAGTTAATAAGAATCCCACATTCAACAAATGTTACCTACCTGACATTTCTGTTGACAAAATTACAATAGCTCCTACCCCTCAATCTCGCTGCCTTGGTCTGATCCTTGACTCAAAACTACCCTTTGTTTCCTATGTCCAATCTATATCAAAATCATGTTACATACATTTAAGAAATATTTACAGATTACACACAACACTACAAAAAATTTAGTTAATGCACTTACCTCCCACCTTGTGACTATTGAAATACTATCCTTACTGGTCTTACCTGAAACAGCAAAACGCTCTTCCACTGATGATCCACTCTGTCCGTCTCTATATTGGTAGCCTGTTTTTTTGTTTTTTTTACCAAATCAGATGTAAATTACTTCTACTAGCGTACAGGGCCATTAGCAAAACTGCACCAAGATATCTCTTCACTTGTCTCAAAATATCTCCCAACTCGACACCTCCGCTCTGCAGAAGGTCTGCATCTCTCATCCACACACATTACCTGCTCCCATTACAGGACTATTTTCAGGCTGAACCTACTTTGTGGAATTCCCTCCCTTGCACAACAAGACTTTCCTCTAGTCTTAAAACCTTCAAGCAGTCTCTGAAAACCCAGCTCTTAAGACTAGCTTATCAAATTCCTCAACCACCCTCTTAACCTCCCTAGGGTACCATTTTACCACCCTCTACCCAGTTCACACAAGAGTTTTATGTTTCCTGTCTGTATTCAATCAACACCCTTTCCCTTTGACCAACATTGTTGTGTGATTGGATCAATATAGCCCACTAAGTACTTTCTGGCTGGACCAATATGCAATATAGAGCACTTTGTTCATGTGTCAAACCCCTGTTGTTCTGTAGATTGTAAACTTGTTAGGAGGGATGTTTTACCTATTTGTCTGTCAGTAATACCCAATCTTGTTTTATTACTGTGCTGTTCCCAGTTGTAAAGCGCTATGGAATATTCTGTCACTTTATAAATAAATGTTAATATTAATAATTTTTTTTATAAGAAGAAAAACAAAACCTAGTGTGGGAGTAATAACTTATGCCTCATCTTTTTGGCATTCCTCCATTTTATTGAGAATCAGTGGTGTACATATTGTTTCTAACAGTTTACAGCTCTTGAGCTCAGACACCTGCTCACTGCCTTCAGATAGGTAGGGGCAGTTGCCTGTACTCAGCCCATTAATTTGATTGATGCCTGTATGAAGTCCCTGTCTGAGCCTTGAAATCTAAAGTAAAAATATAACTGAGAAATTATAACAAAGCAACAGTGTTCAATTTAGTCTATATTTATTAAAGATTGTTTTAGTTCATTTAGTTCAGTTGCATTTTCACTTGGATTATATTTGTTAGTACTACTCCACTTGTGTGTGCAGGCCCGGCGCTCCCATTAGGCAAGGTTAGGCACTTGCCCACGGCGCCGGGCTCTGGAGGGCGCCACAGAATGGTAAATGACTTTAAAACTGTGCGGCGACCGCTGACCATACCTGTCACGGCCGCCGCACAGCATTCAGATGCACGGGAAGGGGGGAAGAGGCTACTGCTCACCACTGCCGCCTCTCTGCTCCGTCTCCTCCCCTCCACTCACTGACACTAGTGAGTGGAGGGGAGGAGACGGAGCAGAGAGGTGGCGGTGGTGAGACAAGGTAAGGAAAGACGGGGGGAGGAGGGAGGAAGGCGCCGATTTTTCCAGGGGGGGGGGCGCCGATTTTGTAAAAATGCCTAGGGCGCCATGGACCCTAGCACCGGCCCTGTGTGTGTGCCACATATATTTTTATTTCTTATCTTTTTAAGGTATTGCACAAAGTTCAGGTACTTGAGCAGGCTTGAAATATGCATCTCTGTTGTTGTCCTTCCATGCATAGAATTGACATCTGAAAAAGCTATTTTGCAAAGTCTAAAGTAGAAATAGTTTAATAATAATTATATATTAACTGTACATTTTATTTTCCATTTTAAAAATGGACATGGGAAATAATGTGAATTTGAAACAAATAGAAATTACTCAAAATGAATACACCACTTATGTTATGTCTTTTTTTATTATTTAAATTTGTTTTAATTTTAATTTATATATTTTTTTTTTATATTTTCCTTTTTGATACTTAAATACTAATAATGCATGTTTTATTTTTTGGCTTTAGAGAGCTGTTGAAGTCATGTGCATTATCCCGAAACGGTGTAACGACATGATGAATGTTGGACGGCTGCAGGGGTTTGACGTAATGTTGTTATTATCTATCTTTATTGTTATTTTTAACATGTTTTTTTTTGTTTTAATATGTAACTCTAGTTCATCTGTGCAGCTACTACTACTCTTGGGGATTTGAACATTACCAAGAAAGGAGTGAATGGGAAAACTCAGTGAAATAAAAAAAAAGTAGCACCATTTTATTTGTTGCTGATCCAGACTAACTGACTAACTATCTGGAATGGGTTGAATGCAGGGTTGTAAATTACATTGGTTCTGTATCTAATTAAATCTTAAAATTGTATCAGCCACAGCTTGTATAATTTATCTGTGTCAGGTAGTAATAATATATTCATTGAGAGTTTTCGTTTGTGGCCATTCCTAAACCATACCTCCCAACTGCCATTCAGCCAGTTAGCACATTTGTCCTGATTCTCAGGACATTGGGAGGGTATGTTGGTGAGCTAGTGCTATGGACATTTGCCACTGGTATGTGGCAATTCAAAGCTGTTTTAGGCGGAGGGTTTAGGGTAGCCCAGCATTTCTGAAGCGTTGGGCTCTCGCCTATCTGCATGTCCATGCCCATTTTTGCATGTGCAATCCATTTGTTCCGATGTAACTCTGGGACAATGTTGAGTAGTATGCCTAAAGCAGTCCCAGAAAATTACCGGTAAAACTTAATAAAAGTTAAGTGTTAGTTTGGACAGTATAAATACTAACTTATGTTATGAGGTCTAATCCTGGGCATCCCCAAATATCCCCCCAAGGGCAGAGTCAAGGAGAGGTTGAAATCCTGACACATACATGATGTACAATGATTTTATAAAGCAAGAACAATGTTTGTATATGTATACCCATCTGTTAAAGAAAACCAATTTAATTAAATAATATTTTTAGTTACTCATTTATGGAGATAACCTATAAATGAGTACATATATGAAAATGTATCTGTGAAAATCTATTTACTTTTTCATATTTGGAAATGTATCTACTTCCATTCTGTTGTTTTGCACAATTAAAGACGTCCGGGAGAGGAGCGTAACTAATGGGCGGGAGGGGGCGGGGCACCTAAAAGCTTGTCATTTTGGCCCCGCCCCCTCCCACCCATTAGTCATGCCTCTCTCCCGGACGTCACCTACTGAAAGTAGGCAAGTATACTTTAGTAGGATAGATTAATTGTCAATTGGTGTGTAGATCACTAAAAAAAACAAAAACGGAGATTGAGAGAATTGAGTAATGATTTTAAAAAATGTAATTTCCCAACCATGCTGTTTTCTTTGGTATACAAAAAGTAAAGATCATTTCATTCAAATTTGTTAATTTTCAGACTGTATTACAGTACTGTCTACCATATTCATATTATACACTTATTTTTAAAAAAGTTTGTTTATTCCTTATTACTTTAATATTTTATTTTCTTCCCCTTAATGTGATTCAATGCCATGCTTTGCAAGTTGAACACCAATATTTCACTTTGATGATACTACTTTTCTTTGTTTACCCAACCTTCCCATTCTCACAGGGCAAAATTGTAGCCCAAGGAAAGCTTTTGCTTCAGGATACATTTCTTGTCACCGATCAAGACACAGGACTGCTACCACGGTGTAAAGAAAGACGGGTCTTCCTTTTTGAACAAATGGTTATCTTCAGCGAGCCTTTAGATAAAAAAAGAGGATATTCTATGCCGGGCTTTCTTTTTAAAAATAGTATTAAGGTAGGTAATCGTCAATTCATTCACATTGAGAATTATAATATTTACTGTACTTTAGTAAAATATATGTGCAATGGAATGTTTATGTAAAAGTTTAAATTGCAAAATGTAATTTCATTTTCATCATAACTGAGTGTGTATTACACCTCTGCTTTCAAATCACGATTTACAGGATCTCTGTTTTGATTTTCCACACCCACATACCCACATCCTACTAGCCATCTACAATTTTTGAAAGCAGCGTGCAGCACAAGTGAAAGCTAGGGGGTGCATAAAAGTTACAATTCTGTGGGGGGGGGGGGAGTTTTTTTTAAATTGTTGGTGTATAAAGCTAATTGAAAAGAAAAAATACTGTTTAATAAAAACTCACAATATTTAATAAAATGTTTTTTTATGAAACTAAACGCTCCCTCACACACTTTTACCAATGTTTTAGTCCTCCTCTCGCTTTCCTGCTTTTAATCCTTTTGGGGGAAAAATAAAAAACCATATCCACAATGCAGATCTGCTCCCTGCGGAGCCGCAACGGGAATGACGAACAGGACGGCTTATCGGGTACTGTACAGTACATAGTGCCTTCCCTCCAATTGATCAGAGCGAGGGGAAACCTGCTCTGTTTTGGCTAGTAATGCTAATATGCCATAGTGGGTTTATCCTCAATGAAGTACACTGCTACAATGTAATTTATTGACCTTTTTTTGTTTTATCAGTAAGTTACACTGTAGCAATGTAGTTCATTGGGGTTCTGCCACACCAGGGGTACTACTATGGAATTCAGCCCCATGATTAACAGGCTAGGGCTCGCTGATATTATGACTGTGGGTTCCCATGTAATAGTGCCACCAGCCTAGCCTGTCATAGCCTAGTGTGAAACAGATATGCCTCTTGACAGGCATATTCACAGCGGTCTCTACCTTTAGAGTGAAAGTATGTAAGCTCACCATTCCCGTACTTGACCTAAGTTAACACATCTCTATAGATGTAAGGAGGCACAAGTCATGGCTGCGCATATTGTGTAATTTGGACGTAGTATCCTATCATTAACTCCCTCTATCATGAAGCCCATCCTTTATTGTTACTCTCTTATTCACTACCTTGCTGTTCCTTCACATTTACTCAGAGGGGAACTGAAGTATGATCAGTTTCCTTCTGAGTACTTCTTTGCCACCTCCAAGCTTGACTCCTCTTGATCAAATGATCACAGTTTCCCTGTTAGCAAATTTAAATTTGGTTCTCTAGAATGTACTGCTCCTTGCAAACTGGTGCGTCAATTAGATGCCATTGTTGGCTGTTAGAGCAGAACTCATTAAAAATCTCTCTGCGGCCATGTACACCAAGTCTTCTCTGAGCGCAATGTGACTTGGCAGCGCTCAGAGAAGGACAAATTCTGATTTACAAAGGGCATGGCTTTCCAGCTGCATAGATTGTTGTGACTTTCTCTTCCTCTTCATAGTCATCATTTTATGCAAGTTGTTTCTGAAAATAGGTCGTCTAATGTAATTTTTTTTTGTGAGGCACACAGAGTTGTAAGGTACAGATTGCCTTACACTACACACAACTGACAAATGTTTGCCACAAATTTACCTTTTTTTTTTTTTTTTAGAAAAGAAAAAGATGAAAAAAAGGCACAAAATATCTAATCAAAAAATTCAACAAAATTCAAGAATTGTGAATCAATTAGCATTTTTAATGTTCTGTTTAAACCTACTTTACCTGGCACCGCCATCAAGGATATTCTGATGCCATCATTCATAAAACCATATGCCAAAATTGATGTTTTAAGTGATGGTATCAGAACATTTCTCCTATTATTAAATCACTCATCACTGACCTCACACAATCATCCTCTGACATTAAAGATTACATCTGCGGTCACATATTACGACAACACACACAAGATCATAAATATTAACATTTTATTTAAAGCAATGTATTTCTGAATATGTACGAGTATGATGTAGGAGTATGATGTACAAGTTTGTTTAACTTTTTTTTTTCCTTCTGTGTTTTGACACTTTAAATAGGTCTCTCAAATACCAGTGAGTAGTGATGTCATTATCATATGTGTCTGTGTGGCCATGTCCTTAAAGTAGTTTAAACTGTAAACATTGCAATACAAGAAATTGCAACATTTGCTATGTACTTCCCACTAGTATGTCTAAATCTATAAATGCCCTTATTTTATGAATTAAACTTTTTTCAAAAAGCTTTACAATGCTTTTATAGAGATCTCTCTCGCTATACTTTGAGTATTCGCTCTCTCTCTCATAAGAGCTTATTCTTCTGCAATCTGCTCTAAATATCGTCTTGTTAACTTTAAGACAGTTGGCTTCATAGTGACCAGGCCAAGAACCTTACACACATCTTCATAGTCATCTTCACCTCTCTTCAGCAATAGGAGGCCTTAAAATTAAGTCCACCAGTATTGTTTAGGGTCTTTGTCCTAAATAAAAATATTTCTATAGAAGTTTGCTAGGGTATGGATTTTGCACTTTCATATAATTAACTCTTCACAGAGAATATTTGATAATTCACAGAGAAAGTGGGTATGAGGCCTAAGAATGGGATCAGTGTGTTATCTCCACTTACTGATGGCTAAAATGTATGCGTTTGTGGGTCGTGGCCTAACCAGCTATGGAGTAAGTCGAGCACTTCATATCTCTCCTGCTACATCCTATCAATTATCCTGTTTGCCTACCTCCAAATTCCGATATATTGTGGGTGAAGGTGCAGCGCTCAGCCTCCGGCTGTTTATGCCTGATTTTTTTTTCCGCCATATGGGGCATAGATCTCCCGAGTAGGGCGGCAAGGGAGAGACCTGCTGTGTATAAGTGATCCCTGTAAGGCCAGCTGAGCTGTGGAGGACGGAGTGCGCAGAGGGTGAGTTCCTCTTCACTTGGGCTGGGCAAACTAACAGTGGAAGATTCGAACATAGATCTCCCCCCTGGCTGACTGACAGTGCCACCAGAGGACTCGCTGCTCCCCCCTCCCCTCCAAAATGAACTACAAGTCATTGCAGTGTATACTTCCTCTCCGTCATGTACCTGAGTTAGACCAGTTAATTTTCACTGGCGGAATTATCCCACACATACCCGATAACTGTTCACACCTGTTTCCCTGACTTTGGGGTTAAAAAAAAGTTAAAGTTAAAAAATAAATTGAGCCTGAATAATAACTGACACTTGTGCCAGATGAGGAGACAAATATTTATGGCCTCAAAATGGTGACAAGTCCTTCTGTATACCTCCCTATATACATCAGTGACTTACTCATCAACCTCTAAAGTGACTGACCCCCTTTATTATTTCAATGCCTGTAACAGTGCTAAGTACTGTATTTGAGCTGTAATGTTTGCCTTATATATCTCCTATGCATGTTAAAAATAGGGGAGTGACCCAGCTAGCAATTGAGTAGGACGTTTGCGCCTTAACTCTCCTGCTTCATCCGACTTGATATCTTATATCCCATCGTTCTGGGTCCCAAAATTATGAAAAAAAAACATCTACCGATTATCTGTGAAAAGGCTCCTGTTGAATTGCGGTAGATTCCTAACTGAAGAACTGCCCCTGAGCCGCCCATTGCCAAAACTAGCAATGGGGCATGTTCAGCTAATACATTAATGTCATATATATGTGGATAGCTCCTTTAAAAGTGTTTCACTTGTTGGTTATCTCTATCCCAGTGACAGGCTTAAACAATAAAGTCTTAAACACATACAAGACTAACTAATACCAAAGTCTCTGGGAAGTCTGATTTAAGGTTTATTGATGGAACTGAATCCAAAAGACATAGGGCTGTTTGGAGTTTCCTCCCTGACGTTCATGATTTACCTCATGTCTCCCACCAACACACGGAGATCAACTTCTGGAATCTCAGTTGTATAAAAAGCCTAGGGAATTATATATACAGCAAAAGATCCTCTACACTGTGTTATATTCCACAACCAAGCATATTAATTACAGAATGGGGATCTGTAAATTGGGTTTTGTCCGTCATGTGGGAGTTAATATTGTATATTGCCAGATTGTATCTGCAGGGCTGTGGCTGAGAAGATGCGGAGTATGGTTATATATCACAACAATAGCCTTTGGCCTAGCGAAATGGGCAAGATAGGTCCTGCTGCTGCTATGGCTAAACTGGAGAAATTTGCTAGACTCCCCAAGACAGCTCAGGGCAACAGTGCGACCTCTTCACCCCCCCCCCTCCCCTTCCCGCCAATGCAGATGTCCCAACACAGGGAGATCCCACTTCCATCCAACAGGTTCTATTGGCCATAACATCCTCAGAGAAAAGAATTATGGATAAGTTGGTGAGGTTCAGAGCAACTTCTCAATAATACGCCATGACCTTCAGAAGATGCGGGAGAGAGTGAGCAAAGTGGAGCATAGACTTTCCAAACTTGAAGATTCCACCACCCTCCTTCAGGTCTTACTGCCCAGATTGGCCAGTGTGGTACTAAGATGACAGATATGGAGGGCAGATTGTGCTGCAAAATCTTCGGTTTGTTGAGGTCCCAGAGAAATTGGAAGGCGCTAACCCTGAGTTATTCTTCGAAGATTGGCTTATAAAAGAATTGGGCATAGATGCTTTCCCCCACACTTTGCAGGAGAAAGGGCTCATAGACTTCCACCTCAGCCTCCACAGTCGGGTGCTCCAGCCCACACCCTCATTGCTAAGCTAATGCATTTTCAAGATCCTGATATGGTCCTTCGAATGACCAGACTGCGGGGCTCCTTATGGTTTGGAAACCAAACGATTATGGTGTTTCAGAATTTTCCAGCAGAGGTTCAGAGGGCTTGATCACAATTCACTTCAATTAAAAAAAAAGCTGTGAGAGCATCAGCTCTCATACAATATGTGGTTTCCCTCCAGATTCAGAATCACAGCAGGTGGCAAGTCCAATTTCTTCAATACTCCACAAGAGGCTGAGGACTGGCTTGAAAGACGTCCACCTGTACGCCAAAGAGATCTTTGAACTATTTCTGGTGTTAGGGCTATAGATTTGGAATGTCTTTATATTTTGTTACTGAAACAGGAGATAGTGTACTAGCAGAGTTAGGCCTTATCTATTATTTAGATAGTAGAGGTTTAGGATTTCTCTTGCTAGGATTTAATTATAACTGTTGAGATGTTTTTTGTTTTTTTTTGAAAGGTTACAGGTATGCCTTAGTTATATTGGTATAATTGGGTTGGGGGGTTGGGGATTGTTACCGAAATATTGGTTAGTCGCTTTACTTATTGTAAGCATGTTATTAACTATGCTAATTTGTTTTGTTCTCTACACTCCGGACCATTGTATTGTTATAGCAGAGGTGTCTATGCAGCGCAGGGCTGTGATAGAAACCTGTATTCTCATTTGAATACTGGCTCATTATGGCCGTCTGCTTGGAACGTTAGGGGGCTAAACGACAAAATATAGCCGTCATTGGTGCTAAACCAGGTCAAATAGTTTAATCCTGATGTAGTGTGTCTGCTAGAAACTCGCCGGTAGTAAGGTTCTTTTCCTTAAAAAATTCTGGGTGGAATGGGCCTATCATGCCAATTATTCAACATACTCCAGAGGTGTCCTGGTGCTAGTTAAAAAACAGCTTAACTTTGTTTTGGATCAGGTTCAGATTGATCCAGAGGGCAGATATGTTTTTCTCAGAGCCTCATTTAACTATATCCCAATGATTATTTTAGCAGTATATATCCCTCCCGCATACAATAGCGACATTATTTGCAAACATGCAGCTTTCATGAGCACAGCTCCTGATATGGCAGTGTTGTGTCTGGGAGACTTTAATAATGTAATAGATGTTAATCTGGATAGATGGTGGGAAGACCTCATGACACTTCCTAGTAGGCCATCTGATTTTGGTAAACTTATTGATGATATGGGACTAATAGATGTTTGGAGGTTTAGAAACCCAGATGCCGGACAATTTTCGTGTCACTCCCATTCACGTAATCTGCTCCCTTTGATGTCTGGAGTCGAATACCTGCCTAGGGGCATTGCCGATCACTCCCCAATCATTACTGACCTCAAATGTACTAACAGTTCTGGAAGCTAAATCCATATTGGTTAACCAAACTGGGTGATGGTACGGGATTAGAGAACCTTTTGGGAAAATTATTTTCTAGACAATTCAATAAAGATCAGTTGTGGGACACATTTAAAGCTTTCATGAGGGGCACATTTATAAACAAAATAGTTAGAATAAAAAAAAAACTTAATTGGCAGAGGAAGTCTGATTCGGAACAGAAATGTCGAGATCTGGAGGTTTTATATATTGGTACACATGATGTTAGAGACAGATTAAACTGGTTACGGGCTCAATCTGATTGGTCCAACTTCCTATATGATAAGAATAGTCAAAGGCTTATGTTCTCTAGACATAATCAATATTTCCAAGCCGACATGGAGGGAAATTATCTGGCATGTCTAGCAAAAGATGAGATGTCCAGCAGGACAATTCCTACTATCTTAAGCTGGGTACACACTACACTGTTTTCGTCCAATAATCGGCTCAAACAGCCGACATACGACCGCTCGTTCAAAAGTCCGGTCAGTGTGTACAGTGACACAATGGTCTAAAGTCTGCCCAAATGGACGATTATCGCCTCATTTGGTTGGTCGTACCGTTTAATATTTTCGTTCCAATCTCGTTTCCGCTGTGTAGTGTGTATAAACTTCCGACCGATCCACAACAGTGAGTACGAAATTACAGTCATTGCTCACGACAACATGGCTGTAAAAAGTCACTAACGGGACGCCCGCTCTTCCCTTTCTCGTCCTAAACAAGGCTAGTTGTGTATGCAGTCCATGAACCGAGCGATTAGACCGTCGGTCAGATGTAAAATCGCTCGGCATACAAAGTTGGTCGAAATTTCTGTAGTGTGTACCCAGCTTTAGACAAATATAATGTAAAGACCTAAAATTGCTGAGGTTTTCTTTGAGTATTACAGTAAGTTATGTTCAAGAAAGACACAATATGCACCCATCGAGCTTGACAATTACCTTAAGAGCTAAACTCCCACGACTATCGCCAGAATTGGCCGACCTCCTAGAATCCCCAATTACGGCAGCCATTTCATCATTTCCAAATTGTAAGGCCCCAGGTATTGATGGTATTCCTATAGAAGTGTACAAAGAATACAACAAATTCCTTGTTCCCAAACTTTTAGAGATTTATTCTCAGTTCTTGAAATGTGGTTCGCTGCCCCCATCTATGTCAGAGGCCATAGTCATCCTTATATTAAAATCGGGTAAAGATCCCCTACACCCAGAATCATACCGCCCTCTCTCCTTAATCACCACTGATGCCAAGATCCTTGCAAAAATCCTTTCTATAAGGCTTAATAGAGTAGTACAGTAGGTGGTCCACCCAGATCAGATGGAGTTTATGCCTGGCAAGTCTACCCTGATCAACGTCAGTCGGTTATTCATATCCAGAGGGTTCAGTCACCTGGGGAGAGAGCATTGGTCATGTCCATGGATGCGGCCAAGGCTTTTGGCTCGGTCGAGTGGGACTATCTCTGGCAGGTTCTGGAGCGTTTCGGCTCCAGTTTTATCAAACTTTTTAGGCTCCTCTATTTTGCACCAGCGGCCAGGTTAAGTGTTAACGGTTTTACGACAGCTCCGTATTGATAGGGGTCAGGGCACCCGGCAGGGCTGCCCATTGTCCCCTGCCTTCTTTGCCTTGTTTGATCCGCTCTCATGAAAACATCAAGGGTGTCCAGATGGGGAATATCTCTGATAGTAGTTCGCTATATGCGGACGATATGCTGATCTTCCTTAAAGACCATGATGGCTCTTTGACAAATCTTCTGGAGGTGGTTGAGGGTTTTGGGGACTATTCTGGTTTCAGAATCAATTGAAATAAATCAGTGATTTTTACTCTAGGTTGGTAACCTCCACTTGGTACTGTGCTCTGCAAGTCAATCCAATGGACTAGCAAATTTAAGTATTTGGGATTTACGTGACGGCTCATGCGTCTGACCTATGTCAAACTCAATGTAGACCCAATAACTGAATCAAAGATATATTCCTGGCGCTCCACAAATGAAAAGATTACACGAAAGTGTAATAAATATGAAACTTTATATCACAAAATGTATTGAATAAAATAACTCTGGCCAGAGTCTGACAAAATATAAACATATAAGCAGACAAAAAACACTGAAAAAGCACAAGAAAAGAGGCAGGACATATGTGTGTCTTCTAAGCAGTATGGGTCTTTACACTGCTAATGTGCAAATATGAACCTCGGTATCCCAATTTAATGCAATCATCTGTAAATGTAGCTCATAGTTACTTACATATTGGATATGGTGTCTTGTCAGTCCAACCAATATAAAAGTCCAAGAGCAACTCAGTTTGTAGGCAAGAGTGTTGTTCTGTTGTGACTTAGAAGGTGCTTCTTCCAATCCACTGCAAATGGACAGAGACTGGTTGCATCTTCCGAAATCCTCCACTACATACTGCGTATAGGTAGGCGCATGCACACAAGATTGCGGTGCTCCCGGAAGTGGATGGTTCTTACAGCTGACTGTATAGTCCGCTTTCAGGATTCAACTTAGTGCTGAAGTAGATGCTCGTAATTATAGGCCCACGGCAAGCTTGGTAACGGATAAGTGGGTGTGAGATGTAATAAACAAGGAAATGTATGGATAGTCGGTATTTGTAATAACTGAATACCTTACAATTAAGTGACACACATGGAGAAGACTTTTCCTTATAGTTACTGGAAGAATTAATCTTATTAAAATGGTAATCCAACCCAAATATTTATATACTTTACAACATTCTCCAGTGTATTTGCCGCTATATGTGTTTCAAAATATTAACAAGTACCTAATCTCGTTGATATGAGGAGGGAAGAGAGCTAAGATGTGCTTCAGTACTTTATGTAGGACAAAGAGCTCAGGTGGACTGGCCCTGCCTAACCTTAGACTTTACTGTCTTGCTTCTCAACATACTCACATAAACCCTTGGCTAAGTGCTTCACATGATACTGCTCTTGGACACTTTTTGGCCGAGCAGACGGACCCCTCCCTTGAACTACCACAGGTTCTTTTGATCTGACACAAACCAGGTGCGGTGGCTCCAATTATAAGACAGGCCTCAAAGATATGGTCAGTGGCACATGTGTTCTTGGGAGACGAATGGCTGGATCCAGTCTCCCCTCTGTGGCATAATTCTGATTTTGGGGAATTGGTGAAGTTAGAAGATACAATGATGTGGATAAAAGTGGGAGTGCATACTATTTGTCAAATATATATAGATGGTCACTTAAGATCATTTGAGCAGCTAAAGTCCGCTTACCAGTTACCTAACTCCCAGTTCTTCAGATATCTGCAATTTAGGCATGCCATTAATGCTTAGTTTCTTAGAGAGCAGCCACAGATCCTACACTCCCCTTTAAAAAAAATGTGATGGGTTCTCTAGGTTCCTGTAAATTACTATCAGTGTTATATGCCACATTACTGCCTCAGGTGTCTCCAAGATGATTGGATAAGTTGAGAAATAAATGGGAGTTTGCTCTGGGCATCCTTTCAGATGACGAATGGAGCTTGGTGATAGGGGGTACAAAAAATACCACCTCATGTCTCAAGTTCCAGCAAATACATTTTTATATATTGCATAGAGTGTATTTAACCCCCTCTAGCCTACACATGATGAGACTTCACACCTCCTCTGAGTGTTCTAAGTGCAGAGACCCTGTGTGTTCTTTCTGGCACTTATTATGGACATGCCCAGTTGTCCAGTCATTTTGGTGTATATATGGGATCGCATCTCCTCTACACTACCTCTCACCCCTCCTATGTGCCCCATGATATGTTTGTTTGGTATTACATTAGATGAGAATTTAGACAAGCCACTCTTGAAATATATATTTATATTGTCTTCCCTGGCCAAGGTGGTCCTTGCTAAAGGTTGGATGGCGCTAGAGGCTCCCAGTATTGATCACTGGACTAATTTACTTACTGAGATATGTAGGCATGAACTGTTTATGTACAATAGTAGAAAGGCCTTACACAAGTATCATAAAATCTGGCACCACTGGTATGAGTCTCAATTTGCTGTCCTCCCCTACCAATATGATGACATTCATAAGGCTGTACTAAGGTTACGTGAATGGATCTGGATTAACCCAACCAGGTGCTCATTTACTATGCGTATTACAGCACACCTCCCAATGAAAAACCTCTGGCTACTGCGAACATAGCTGTGTATATAAATTCCACTTTAACATCAGTTAGGCTAAACTACCTCTGTGTAACAATTTGCATAAAGCCTATTCATATTACAGATAAAATATAAAAGGCATATGCATATAATATACAGAAACATAAAGATAATATATTAGCAAGTCTATATCTATATATATCATGTTTAACCGTTAGGACTACAGACAGATTACAGGAAGCTTAACTTACAAAAATAATGTCAATGCTAAGGCAATGGCATACCTCCCAACATTTAAAATTCATAAATCTAAAAAAGAGCAATCCACCTCCAAAAGCAGGACATGGCAGTGTCCCTTTAAGTGTCCATGTCACAATTGTTATTGTCCCACCCTTGAGGGTCATATCTAGCTCTGAACAGTTTGATCGCCCAAACCCCAGGCCCCTACCCTAAAAACTGCCTTGAATTGTTGCATACACTGGGTATTTGACTCTGATGTGCACAGCACTCATTCACAATGGTGAGAAGGAACATACCTCCCAACTTCATGTGAGTCTGGTCAGACATGTCACAGCATGACAGTCCCCTCAAATCTGTAACATTTTGGAGGTATGCAACAGATCAGTATTCTGTGAAGTGTCTATATTTAGAAAGATCACTTTCAATATAATAATCATCCTTTGGTGCTCATAAATTCTTTCAATGTCATGATGATCCCCCCAACATATTGCATGCTACATTGCCAAAATAGTAGATATACCACATACATAGATAAACAAGATATATTCTCACTGATCTGAAAGATAGTGGTGTTAATAATGCATAATTAAAACAAGATCCAATGCCCTGTGCACCAATTTTACATGCTATATTTAAAGCAAATGGACTTGCCACCACTTTCTTGAGGAGCATTGCTGTTAAAGAAGGTGCCAACTTTTTATGTATTAGCATAAATAAAACGAGATTCATTTTTAAAATGTTCCACTTCCTGCGAATAAGCTTGTTTGTCTACTTTTTTGTGGCCTTTACTGAAACCAGGAATAAAATCTTATCCAAAACCTTTTTGGGAGGTAGGTAGTTCATCTTTCTTTAAACAAAAATGGAGCAGGTCTGACAGCTGGGAGGGGGAGGTATGTTTTGTTCATTTCTGCTCTATAAGCCACTGCCATTGGGGTGTGCATCATTGAGTGTGTGTTGGGAGAGATAAAGGTACTTCCTAATGCTTCAAAAGCACACCCCTGGGGTGTGGTCACAACCTCATTGTTTCGTGACCATGCCCTCTGTACTGTTTCCCCACAATCTAAAGTTAGGAGGTATTGTTTAGTTGTATGATGCCCTCTATGATTTTATATGCCCCCTCTTCTTTTCAAGGAGGGTGTTACAACTCCTTTAACTTAGCAGATCATCTCATTTGCAATTGAAATGCAACATACATAGGCCCAAACATTTATCCAGGAACAATCAGTCTAAATGAGCCACATTCCAGATTTATGTAAGCCATGCTCCCAACTTGCACAACCCAATCAACCCCATATTCTGATCAACCACACCCTCTTTCTGACAAAGTCTCATCCATTTCACCATAAGCCCCAACTCTTTCAAGGTCCGCAGCTTGGGAAGGTTCTGCTGAAATTGGAAAATACTGTGTTTCTTGTAGCTGATAGCACATGTGGGAACAGTACCATTACACACAGTAAGATTTAATTAAAATATATTGAATAAACTATAATGTATTTTCTTTATCTAATTATTTATTTATTTTAGAAGAAACCAAAATGAAGCCTGCATAACTGTAAATGGGCCCAAATATAATGGAACTTAGGCAAATGCTATAATGTTTTTAATATTGAGAATTATATAGTGCATGGCTAAAACACACTTTTCTTCATTTTAATTGATATCCCCAATCTGTAATAAAATTATTTATTATCTTTGTTTATTTTAATGTTTTTGTTGGGTGTAAAAATAATGTTTTATAGAATATCTTCTTGTGTGTTGGAGATTTCAACCATCCTGTTTGTTTTATTTGGGCCTTTTTTCTACTTTGATACAACAATATAGTAGTTCAGACTTAATGCTGTAATGAAACTGACAACTAATAATTAGTGTAGAAAAGTGAATATCATTTGCAGTTCATCTGATCATTTGGGGATTATGAATTTAAAAAATAGTTGGTATCTTAAACATATTTTGTTCCTCACAGGTGAATTGCCTTAGTTTGGAGGAATGTATTGATAGTGACCCATGCAAGTTTGCGCTGTTGTCTGCAGACTCCAACGAAAGGTATATTTTGAATTCTACATCCCCTGCTGTAAGGCAGTTATGGATCCATGAAATCAACCAAATCTTAGAGAACCAGCTTAACTTCCTCAATGGTAAGAAGTATTTATATGTGTAATTTTTCTATTGTTGTAGTTATATTATACATACGTAAAATATTTGTAAATCTTTATGGTCACAGCATAGGTGAAGCATAAAACCAGGGTGCAATTCTCTGTAGCATTGGCAACTTGTTACTTTTTCACGGGGATCTGTTTTTCATCTCAGAGCTCTGGCTGAAACTTAGAGCAGTGAGATGTTGATGGAGTTTAAAGGGAGGAACAATCTCTGTTTTCGCAGCCTCTAATTGGTATAACAGTAAGCAAAATACACCTACATGTGAAAAGCATGCATGCAAATGTGTTTCTTGCTGAAGTATAAAAAACAAGGGGAAATCTACTATACAATTACATTTTCACTGCATTTCAATATTATGTGTATGATTGCTTTAACCTCATGTTAACCTAATGACCACCATAAGTTACATCTATATGTTTATACATTTCTCTTCACAAATTGATCTATTTTTTTCTTATAATCTCTGCCAAAAATGTACATTTTTTTTTTATTTATTTTTTTAGCTCTGTCATCACCAATCGAATACCACAGGAACCACACTGGTGGAAACAATGGTAACAGTGGAAACATTGTCACTTCCACAAGCGGTCCTACCAACACAAGTGGGCTGAGTATCTCTGGCCGAACCAGGCCCTCCCGAATTCCCCAGCCTGTCAGACATCACTCCCCTGTACTGGTCTCCTCTCCAGCTATGGCAGAGGCAGACAAAATGTCAGGTATGTTTGTTCGCAGTGCCTCAGTTTTACCTCTCAACTTGTCCTTAGATGTTACAACCCTCAATACAGACAAGATTATTCCAAGTCCAGAGACAGGTGTCTGTGATAAAGAATCTTTACCAAAGATAAAAGCACTTGATGGCAACAAGAAACTTACAAGTGGTTTAACAAATGGACTTCAAAGAAAATTGTATGAGAACAATGAGGACAGTCGTCTTACATTAGGGAAACCAATAAACAGAGCTACAGCTTCTCTTAACTCTCATGTTTCATATAATTTTGCATTGTCTTTTGGCAAGGAAGCTTCTACACCCAGCAGCCCACTTCATAAAGGCTCTTTTTGGAGCTCAGTTCAAGTATCCCCATCTAGCCGCCCTGGCTCCATCACTTTTCCTGGGGACAGTGATTCTTTGCAACGTAAGGATCATCGTCAGTACACACACAGCAAGGATTTGGACCGTCTCAGCACCTGCTCCTCAACCAGTGAGCAGTCAATTCACTCTACTCAGAGTAATGGGGTAAGAGCTGAGCTCCCTTCGTTCTGTGCAAGCTCTTCTGAAAAACCTGCTACTGAGCTGTGCCTTACCATCACTGCCTTACTAACATCTGGCTCTACAGTGCTTTATCTGCTCTAAAATTATCTTTTGATCTTCCTTTCACCATTAAGACTCCTACGCTTGTTTGATCTTGACACCTGCTAAAACAATATAGATTACTAATAACTTTTTTCTCTTTTCCATCTTCAGTCTGATTCTAAGAAATAATAACATTTGTTAATTTTGCTATTTAATTTTACATGATTGTTTTACTGTCACTATAATATTACACATCTTTTAGACAGCAATAGGGCTTTCCTGAATTTACTACTAAATACTGCTTGAGTTGAAGCATAATGTTAAAGCTGCATTTTTTTTTTTAGTATTTTCTACATGTCAGATTAGTTTGGTTAGAGCAGTAAACTATTCTAGTTTAATTTTTTATATATTACAAATATAGTGTATATAATATACAGTGAACAAGAACACATGAGGCTCTGTTGAAAGTGATAAAAAATACTTTAAAGTGTGGGGAACAGCCTGCTATATAGCAACATTTATCGCAGTCACCTGACATCCTCATCCAATCCTAAGTTGACCTGCTGCTGTTCAGTTCTCCGCCAACATTGAAATTAACATCATTAGTAACACCACAAAGAACATTTTAAAACATTATTACATCACTTATGAATGACATCACACAACATTTCCTATATATAAATTAATACATTAGCAATCACCTTGATAAAACGGGTCACTATTTTAATATTGTTCAGTAAAGGATAGTATACCTATTGCTGACATATTATGGTGCAAAATAGCACACCACTAAGATTATCAGTTAATATTAATTGGCTTTTATCCATCTCGTGCCAATTTATTAATCTCCAAACATATATAGGGTATGTAAATGGACTACATGCCCTTATTGAAATTGCAGGTATTTGTGAAATAAAAATACTTTTTTGCAGACCTGTTTTACCTTTAATGGGACTTTGCAACCAACAAAATTGAAGTGAAAACAATAGATTCCAATCCATTTTCTTAAAAGGCTTTATTTATCCCACCAATATCAAAGTCATCCCCTGTCTTAACAGAAATGTCATACAAACAAGGTCTAGATTTGGACCGGCAATTGGTTTAATGTGTTTTGTTGCCATAATTGCTATTTTTAAAATCTAAAATACTTTATGGGATGGTCACAGAAATACATAGTGTCCCAGCACTCCAAGTTTTATGGTAGAGAAACTGGCATCCTTCTTAATAGTGTTAGGGTTATCTATTTGTTATATACTACTATAGGAAACATTCAAGAGTATAATATATTAATACACATATATACAATAAAATTAATTTTGAAAATATTTTAAGGTTTTATACTCTTATTATGATCTTTGTAGTTATTGACGTATGTTTTGTGATGTCCATGACAAGTAATGTGACTGTTTGAAATGTTCAACTTAATTCCATAAAGTACATTGTGTTGGATTTGTCGTAATATTTTACAAATTATGTTATCATAAATTCCTTGTTAGGGGGATAAAAACTTAATTTTCTTTAAGTTTTGGACAAAGTCTTAATGTTTCTAACATTATTTTAAAGAATTAGTTTGCTGCTTTTTTTTTTTTATTCAAATTAAAAATATCTTCAAAAATATAACAATCTTATTTAAAATCTAATTTTTCTCATTTAAACTACACTTACCATAAAGTGAACAATTCCTTTAAACCAATGCCCACCAACTTGCATTGTAATTGTAGAAGGTACAGTACACACCTTGCAAAGTGTGCCGTTTGCAAGTCTCTCATATGTTTTAAACAAAGTTGGTCATACTGAGCTGTCTAGCATGTTTTCAAGGTAACATGGGGATGCTTTTAGTAATTAGGGAATGCGTAGTAAAAAGCATAGTTCCCTTATATAGTGGGAAGAAAGCAATTGAAGCATTAGAAATTAAATGGCCTCTTGTTTGCTAGGGTATTTATGAGGTTCCAAAAAGAGATACATTTTCATTGTGTATGATTTGGGTCTGGTTCGTTTTAGCAAGAACCCGCATCAAGGCTTGTGGTCCCCAGACTGGCAAATTGCGCACAGAGCATGTCCGGTTGGACAGGAATTTAGAGTTACAATGGCACAGGTGAACTTAATGGCAAAAATCACCACAGCCTAAATCCTTAGTTTTTTCCATATATGAATTTTTAAACACAGATGGAACTAACACAGTGACAAAAACAAGCAGCAGACAATCAAAGCACAGAAAGTGAGCCTGCTGTACAGCCAAAGAACCCCAACAGTGTAAGGGGTAACAATAAACCCCCCAGGCTGGTACCTAACAAGACAAGGAACAGACAAGGGAAAAGCTGGAGCTTTAAAAGGGCTGGCTATTCTGACATCAGCATATGCAATGAGTGAGACACCACCAGGGAGGACGTGCAGGGAGAGGAAATAGACACTACCCCCCAAGGGCCCAGCACTGAAATGGCAGCCGACTTACAAGACAGCCCCCTCCACTAATTCAGTGCCTAGTAGGGGCTTAAACCATGGTGTAACTGCAACCTGACCCAGACCATGAAGTATACTAATGGCTGCCTATAGTAAGAAACAGCCACTTAGGAAGCCCACTGTTTCTTCTACCCACCCCTTTCCAGCACTATGCTAAGAAGGGATTTCACTTACCTGCTCCAACTTCCGTGTGCATATTGAAGCAGCGGCTGCTGTGCAGCCCCTGCTATGGGCGCCGGACACAGCCTGCGGCACCTCTTAATACCTTCTCCAAGCAACAAACAGCCAACCATACTGTGGGCTGCATAATCCACGCAGACTTGGCAGCAACAGGTTTTTCTTTTTTTTTTTTTTTTAAATGGCTCCTAGAGGATATCCCATGGAGGGGGACAGGGACATGCATACTACCTAGTATGCGGTTGAATGCAGTGACTGGTGTAGAGGCAAGTGACTGTGTACTATGATCCCAGCTGCCCCACTACTGTGTTTCACAGCTGTATGTTTTGCACCTGCTGAGCAACAATTGTTTTAACGATAGACGGGTGTTGTTGCTGCTGCATACACAGCACCCAGAACCTCCGATGCAGCAGCGCACCAAGTTCATCCTGGAAGCAGACAGTGTATCTGTAAAGGCACCACAGAAATGGATGCTGACAAACTTGTACCCCCCTGTAAAAAGAAAATATGCCTCCAGCCACAGCCACACTGGAACCAGGGGCACAGTGGTAAAGCTGCAGACCCACAAATTGTGCCAGCGCTTCTGTAACAACTCCACTGTAGATGGGAGGGGTGGAGGGGAACGGGTGCTGTCTCAGACTTAAATTAAATGAACCCCCAATGCGATCCCCAAATGCAGTCTAGTCAGCAGCCATGAAGAAAGAAAAAATAAAGAAATTACTAAATCAAAACCATCAACAGGGGCATTCCCATATTTCCTACACGACTAGGCACTTGAACTAGACTGAGGCTTAGCAGGAAGTGGGTTATAGAGTGGGAGGAGTTAGAGCTGGCCAACAGCTTTCTTAAAGTACCACACGCCATCTCATCTACACTATACCCCAGTGTCCCCCAATTGGATGTGGGAGAAATTATTTTTTTAATGGAGACTGCATTAATCTTGTAAATATGTTTTCATTATTTCATGGTTATTCTCCTCCCTCCACTTAGCATTATGGCGTGGGACCAATGTCTTGTGCTCAGATGTACTAGAGAAAGCTTAACCATTTGGTTCACTAGACAAATCTGGGGGTAAATGTATGAAGCTCCAGGTTCTTCAACACCCGCGAGATCGGCGTCTTCATTGCTTAAATTTAAAGCAGTGCTGCCTTGTAAAGGGAAGCTTCTCTTTACAAGGCAGCGCCTCTTTAAATTTAAGCGCTGAACTCGCGGGTGTTGAAGAACCCGGAGTTTCATACATTTACCCCCTGGTGTTGGCAGTGCTAAAATTCTCCTGAAGCTGTAGTTGTGCATAGCACAAGGGCTTTCCCATTCAACAGATGGGCGTTAGGGGGAAGTAGAATAAAAACTTTACTATAGATGGACATCTTAAAATAAAGACTTAGGTTGTAACTGCACTTAAATTACACTGACTGAAAATGGCTCTGCTTCTGCAACCACCATGAATATGTTTATATACAAACATGAACGTATCTGTACAACTGTCAGAAGCCTGATAGTTACCCAAATTCTCAATACATGCCATATTTCGAACATTATTTGCAATTAAAAAAAAAAAAAAAAGCTAAGCTTTATGGTAATTTTGCAAAATGTTATTAGTTTACTTGTTTTGTTTGTGAATTCTATAAAGAACCGAGACTGCTAGAAATATTATTTTTCTTGATCTTGTTTTTTTATGTGTTTGCTCTAAGTAGGATTACATTATGGAGTCAAGTGCTTGATCATCTTTAATGTAGGCAATATCAATCTAGTCATTAGAATGTCCAAACTGCACAAAAAACTTAATGAATGGCAAAAACTTAGACACTTATAACTGAAATGTCTATTTTTCGTATTATATGTATTATTTTCTTTGATCATTTACTGATCTTAATTCTTTGTTTCATCTTCTCTCACAATCTACCCGCAGAGTGAAACTAGCAGCAGTAGCAATATCTCCACCATGTTGGTGACTCAAGATTACACAGCGGTGAAAGAGGATGAGATCAATGTTTACCAAGGAGAGGTGGTTCAAATTTTGGCAAGTAATCAGCAGAACATGTTTCTGGTGTTCCGAGCTGCCACTAATGAGTGTCCTGCAGCCGAAGGCTGGATCCCAAGCTACGTCCTAGGCCACACATGTGCAGTCATCAGTGATTTGCCTGATGGGAAAATGAAGTGGGTATTTGGCTAAGAAAGGTAGCAATAAATGTTAATGTTTTATATAAGTTGTATATGAGTGATAATGCAAAAATACTGTATATAATTGGTAGCCACCTGTTTTATTCAAATATTCTGAATAATTGCAGACAAGCACCTTATGGATGTTTCTTGTCTTTTTGCTTAAATTGATTTTATGTAACATTGCACAGAACTTGCTGTACAACACAGGCAAATAAAAATATATTTAAAATGAAATTCTTCCGAATGTGCACCCAGCCCCTTCAAATTATGAATGGATTATAAAAAGTTACTTTTTATAATAAAAAATCAAAACTAAGTTTTTCAAAGACCTGGTTTCATTCATTTAGCAGTGTTTCATACTTCATCCTTTTTCCAAATGAACACTGGTGCACTAACATAACCAGGCTAAGCAGTGAAAATATTGATGCATGTGATTGCCTTCCCCATCTTTGGTGCAAATTCCTTGTTTTAAAAATTAACATTACATTTTATAAAGGTGCTCCATTGCAGCTAGTTAAGAACAACTTTAAATTTAAGGATTTATCTGTGGTTTTCATTGTTAATAAAAGCATCAGCTTTAATATAAATGCGAACAAAAGGTGTACTTATATTGCATTATTTAATTGATCCTTAAATTCAGCTTGTATCCAAAGACAAGGTGTGTGCAATATTCCAGGTTAATGAGAGTAAACATAAAAGCTTGGTGATGAATATGTGCTTGAAAAACACATGGACGACAAAAAGAATAGAAATGTCTATTTAATAAAATTCCAGTAGAGCATTTTTAAAGTAGGTTAAGTTCTCTAAAGGTGGAAAACCTTCTTAGAATTGTGCTTTAAATTGGACCTCTATACTCAGATGACCAATTTTGGTGTGATGTAAGACTTGTAATTAGAAGGTTCAGCTAACCATTTATTAGAAACTAAAAAGAAAAGAACGGGAAAATAACATTAATATTGTACAGAAGTATACAAAGTGCAAACAAGGCCCACAACTTCCCAACATGCTAGTACAGAGAGAGTCTAAATTAATACTAGGAATTTTAGTAGAATCCTAAAAGGTTAGAATTATTGTTTTCAGGCACCTGAACGCATATTTTATTTTCTAATTTGCTTCATTTGTTAACCAACTTTTGGTTGTTTTGCCAACAATCATTCTGTTTGCACTTTAAAAAAAAGCTCTGCTTGTTTATGTCACCTGATTCTATTTCATACTTGCCTACTCTCCCAGTATGTCCAGGAGATTCCAGAATTCCGGGTATGTCTCCCGGACTCCCAGGAGAGCAGGCAATTCTCCTGCATCCTTTCCCCTATGGGCCTCAGTTTTTGCGATTCATGGCAAATTAATTTCTCCCATGTCCTGTCTCCAAACACCCTCCCACCGCACCCCAAAGGGAGATCCCTCAAAGTTGACAAGTATGCTATATTTGAAAGTGTCCAATGAGGAATGCTTAACATTCGTAAAGGCAAAACACATCTAAAAGGGCGAGTCAAAAATTATCCGCACTCTGTAGCTTTTAACTTTCAGAAAAGAAAAGTGCGTTATTTTTCGACATAATCTCCCTGCTTTTTAATACTTTGTCCATCTGTCAACAAGCTTTCGTATTCCCACGTTAAAAAATGTTTTAGGCTGAGCGGCGAGCTACGTATGCACCGCTGTTTTCACCTCTTCAACAGACGGGAATCTTTGTCCTCTTAGAGCTTCTTTCAGGGGCCCAAACTGGTGATCGTCCGATGGGGCAAGATCAGGACTTTATAGAGGGTGCTTTAACACCTCAAAACAAAGTTGTTGTTTTTTAGAGTGTCGACAGTATGAGCACCAGTGTGCAGACGTGCATTGTCATGCAATAACACAACACCCCTGGATAGCAGTGCTCTGGGTTTTGTTTGAATTTTAGGCTTCAGCTCTTTAGTGAGCATCTCACTGTGTAGAGCACTATTGATTGTTGAACCTTTTTTCTGATAATGTTCCAATACTGGCCCTTGAGAATCCCAGAAAACTGTAAGCATCAACTTTCCAGCTGATGGTTGACTTTTGAACTTTATCTTGGTTTGCCATTGAGGATGTTTCCATTCCATACTCTGTCGTTTACTCTCGGGCTCGTAGTGATGAATCCAGGTCTCAACAGTAATTCTTTTTTTTAAGAAACTTCCATCTTCCTTAGAATATCAGTCCAAATTTTGTTTGCAGATGTCCAAACACTTCTGTTTGTGCTGTTCCATGAGTTTCCGTGAGCGATCTCCTTTGAACTTCTCTATCCATTCATACACACTTGTTTGCGACAGAACACTTTCTCCATACTGTGCACAAAGTCTTTAATAAATATCTGCACCAGACACACTCTCAGACCACAAAAAACAAATCACTGCACGATGCTCTTTTTTCATGCAAATCACAAGTGGGAAAGCCATTTTTATTGCAGTGCAGTCACAATTGAACATATGTAACATTTTCAGACCTGCACAGCAGTGAGACAATGACCTAATATGGAAATCGTTGAAAAGACAATGCGGCCAACAGAAGTTTTAATATAACTTTGAGTGTGGATAGTTTTTGTCTCACCCTCGTAATTATAAGGTTCACCTTGTGTTAATACTAAATTACTTATCAGACAACAAGTTACTATGTTGAATGTTATGATTGTCAAGGTCACCCTTTGAATGTTCCAGTAGAATTTAACAGGATTTGAAATCCCATAAATGCTAGCAAATTCCAACACTCGCCTATAAATTTATTTTCAATGCTGCCTGTTTCCTTTTTGTATATATTATCTTCTTTTAAATATTTGTCAATGTTAGGAGTGCAAATTAATAAACCATATTCAGAAATAAGGTTTTACAGCATGGATTAAAGCTGCAACATTGCTTACTAATGTAAAATGTGGTGATAAATGCAGTTAAAATGAGAGCACCACTATTTCAGGCTTAATCATGAATCCTCTGCATCCTACAAATCATCTAAATTATGAGCATAAAACATTTTATGGTGATGCAAATGTTCATACTGTGGGAAAAACAATCTTTTATAGAAAAAAAAAGAAAATCTGCTGCAGCACACATTGCTGCCATTTATAGACATACACTTTTTATGTTTTTTATCCATCAGTTTTGGTGACTAGAAATATAGCTTACCACACAGTGGGCTGACAACTGTGTATAATCATTGTATAAAATTTTAAATAACATTCAGCATATGAACATATAATTTATATTAAATGCTTGGCCCTTCTCAATCAAAAAAAATAATAATAATAAAATTGAATACCTCACTATGAGTTTTGGAACCGCAGTGCCAAAGTATGGTAATTGGACTCCCTCACTACTGGCAAATGCATAATTCAAAGGCCAGTTAATTGCATCAGAGTAATAAAGTACTTCACACCATATAGAACAGTTGCCAATGCACTGCATTGGATCAGCAGATAACCTGTTCAAATAACTATTAAAACTGTCTATCCAAAATTCCAGCTCCCAAACCCAGAGGCCAGTAATGTTTTCTTATTCAATAAATCAGTCAAGGTAATGTCATAACTTTAGTTTTTGTATAGGAATGTGGTGGCTTTTCCAAGAAATGCAGTAAAGGCTTTGAAGGGAGTACAGGCTGGTAAATTGTTTGCGCCCACATGACCCCTGTGCTGTATATGGGGACTTGAGCTTGTCTAGGTCAGTGCAGGGCTTACTTCAGGTATCCACTTCTTTAGAGAGGATTCTGACAACCACCACCATGTCTGGATGATAGAAGTGCTAGCTTCCGGCGATCCCACAGACTCTTGAAGGGTCTGATTCTGATTTCTCAGCAGGAAGAGGCAGTAGCAAATGGTTTCCTCGTATCTTGGCAAGTATTCCTACAAGAAGCAGGGAGTTGATGATTTAATATGTGCAGTTAGGCAGGCACTAGAATTCAGGAACAACAAGGAATCTGTAATTCCAGATAGTACGCTGTTCAAGAGGAAAAATAAACTGTTTATTTTCCCTCCAGTTGAGGGAACAAGACCTAGAGGTAGATTTCAGATTACAGTCTATCTATTCTCTCCCTAGTGAGGATATAGGAAAATGGGAATACACACTATCCAAAACCACCACTGTTCTTATTCTAAAAATTCATACCTTTCGGAACACTATAGATAGGAAAATTGAGTCCACGCTTAATACCATGTACAAGGTGGTGGGGGCCTCACTTAGACCCAACTTGGCTTCAGCTTTGGTCAGTAAGTTGGCGGAGATATGGGTGGGTCTGGAATCTGACAGTAGCTTTGCCAGCCTACACTCCCCACATGCATCAATGACCCTTGGGTGCCCATTACCGTGATGGTGGTTCACAGGTTGTCCTTCCATGCTCTGACCCAGTCTAGCCATAATAATTTGGCCCTTGTGCAAATTGTTCAGATCCTTACGCTTGCCCATTTTTCATGCCTCCAACAAATCCGTTAGAAGAACTGACTGGTCACCTGCTGCCTAATATATCCCAACAGGTGCCATTGCAACAAGATAATCATTGTTGTTCACTTCACTTGTCACTTGTTTCAATGTTGTGGCTTATTGGTGTATATAAGCAGGCTCTCCTCATTAGATTTCCAGATCCTTAATACCAGCAATTTGGCAACAATTGCATTCAGAGTGAAGTTTGTGATATCCTCACTTTGTACTGCATATGCGCAAATAACGAGCGATAAATTTAACAGGGCTTAATTCAGTAGTGTCATGATCAATGTTTAAACTGTAATAAAGTGGACTACTAATTTACAGCAAAAAACTAATTTGCCCCATTCTATAACCATGCAATAAATGCCAGACATAATACTATTTAATACTTTGGAGTCTACAACCAGCAACTTGGTAATTTTTAATGCTCACTTTTACGCAATTGTTCCCAAACCATTATCATTGGCTTTACTCTGAATTGGACACAAAGTAATATTTCATTAGCATTGGTTTATCATTACACTTGTTGAAAGATGTGCCTTGTATTTGATATTGAGCGATTTTTCATTTTTTTTTGTACTAAACGGACATGATCACCAAATTAGATAGAAGAGCACTATCTAGTGCTTTCTTATATCTTCAGGAACAAAGTTTGTGTTTATTGATACATTCATTGTCTCGATCTGTAAATGTAAAATGTGGGTATGGCTGCTGATCTCTAAACCCACACTATTTCTATTCACTAGTTAATGGAGCTTGTTGCTTCAGGACTGCTTTTAAACAATCAGAAAAATTAGAACTATAGCTGTGCTGAGCTGTCAATGGAGGCAATAGGCAGCTGATGAAGTGTTAAATTTGTACTGGAAAGGAACACAGAACAATATATAATATACAATATATTCTGTTATAATATAGTGTAATGTTGCATGTACATAACTATAAACCTTTAATCTGTAAATAAGTCTGTATACATAAACGGAAAATTAATTACAGCATGGTGGTGTGAGGTTCTTTGCAAATAGAAAATAGCAACAGATCTTGAGCTTTACATCCTGCTTACGGAAGACAGGTAATTTAATATGCGGTTGTACCAGTGTCAGTAACGGTGCTAAATGAATGAAAAGGAGAGTTTCTTAGACTCTCTAAGTGGTTGGACATGCCAAAAAGTTGGTTTCTCTAAAAATAATTTGAAACATTTTTCACATTTGTAATTGGTTAGCTGATCCAGTTTTTCAGACTGCAAGTCAGTGGGACTTCTCATGTAATTAATGTACTGGTTTGGATGGGGGAGGGTTCAACCTCCCACCACCCATCCCGTTACTCCGTTCTCCCCCAGTTTCCTGTTTCAGGTTTTTTTTTTTTCTCTCTGTTGTGGTTGGTTAAAACCACAGTCTGTGCTAGACTACAATGGATTAAAAAAAGGAAACCTAAAATAAAATTAGTTGTTGTTTTTTGTTTTGTTTTTTTTAATAAAGGTTTTTTGAAAGATTGGTAGGCGAGTATGTGTGTTTTGTTCAATTAAAATGTATTCTATAAATGGTGTGTCTGTTTATTTCTAACTTACGTTTTCTTAGGTATAATCAAAAGGGGTTTGCGTGAAATACTTGTACATTATGCAAGAACTCTAGTGCTGACAAGCGCTGGTTATAGAATTTGTATGGAGGGATTTTCCCTTTACAGTGTGGGTCCTTTCTCAATAGGAAGACATGGGGGTAAATGTATGAATCTCCGGATTCTTCATCTTCGGCGTGTTCAGCCTCTTCAGCGCTTAAATTTAAAGCGGCGCTGCATTGTAAAGGGAAACTTCCCTTTACAATGCAGCGCCGCTTTAAATTTAAGCGCTGAAGAGGCTGAACACGCCAGAGATGAAGAATCCGGAGATTCATACATTTACCCCCTGATGTACTTTAGTGTAGTCCTCCTATTGATGCAGCAGCAGTGACGCTAATGTAAATATAAATTGGAAAGTATTGCTCCACTCTAAAATCTATAACCCTCCTGAGAGGTAGAATGTAACTGGGAAATTAGCAGCTTTTTAATGATAAACACCTGTATGCAGAGTTAATCCCCACTGCTAAAAGATTATCTGTAATAAATAAATGGCATCCATGTAGCAGTAACTTTGACATTCCTCTGGAATCTACATAGTGAAGAAGGGATCGTTAAGGTCATAGTTTAAAAAAAAAAAAATCATTTGAATTGAACAAAGTGCAGGCACTCACCACTACCCTCTTTCAAAAATGAAAAATATATTTAAAAAAAAATAAAAAATGGAATTATCCTGTTCTGAATCCAACATAGTCCAGCACAGACTGTGCTACCTTTTTATTTTCAGGTTTTTATTTTTTCCTGCTTCTAGATGAAGCAAAGTATGAAACAGGAAACCTGCAGCTGTACTGCTGTTGTGGAACTAAAAGTGTCTGCATACTGGAAAGATACAAGTTGCGTAAATTTTCTAGACGATACTGCTTAGGCAACCACCAGCTGTTGGGGAACTACATAAAGTCAATACCTCAGTAATAGGGGAGAGAAAAATAAACTTTTTTTTTTTTTTTTGCTCTCGCTCAGCTAAGTTTTCTTATATATAACATTTTGGCTTATTCTGGGAGTGGCAGTGTCACTATACGCTGTTTTTGATTTTGCTTAGTCACTTTGTATTTACTGATGAAGGCACATAACCTCTGAATCGTTGAAATAAATATTATTTCTTTTCAATTCACTTTAGCTTTCACTTTTGACATAATTATTTCCTTTTTCACGCATTAGTTTAGTTAATTCAAAGGTGTAACGTTAGCCCTAGCAGGCCACACACTGGAGCCCAGCGGTATAGTGTGCCTTGCAAAAGAGAAAAACATGTCTTTACTTTATAGAAGGGTTGCATATTGTTTAGAGACGAAGCAGATCTTGTTTTTGTGATTATACAATAAAGCATGAAGAGTAATAGAAGATTCTTCAAAATTTAGCTGTGTAGCCCAGTCATCTCTGGTTATACACCTCCCCCTATTTATTAACCGTTATTTTTATAGCGTGATCATATTATGCATCAGTTTACAGAGAATATTTAATAATTCACGTAAGTCCCCACCCAAGTAGATAGAGAGATAGGTATATATAACTCTCTCATATATTTTGGCACGCTCTTGTACAGTGTCGGACTGGGGCATGAAGGGCCCACCGGGGGACTGCAACACTGGGGGCCCTCCAGAAGGGGTGTGGTCAGCCATTATAGAGGTGGAACCAGACACTAGAGGGGGAGTGGTCCACGAAGGACAGCTAGCACCTTAATGTAGTATATAAAGAATGCAGTGTGTGTATAAAGAATACACAGTCTTGACCTGCCCCTTAGATTGGGCAGAACAGTCACCAAAAATCAGGATTGTCCCACTAGACCAGGCTTAGCTAACCTGTGGCACTCCAGGTGTTGTGAAACTACAAGCCCCAGCATGCTTTGCCAATATATAGCAGCTTATTCCTGGAAGGGTATGCTGGGACTTGTAGTTTCACAACACCTGGAGTACCACAGGTTAGCCAAGCCTGCACTAGACTCAGAACATTTGACAGACTGTCCTACATGTTGTCACTTTTACCACCTATGGCTGCTGGTTTCTTTAGTTGCGGCTTGTCTGGATCCTGGAATGTTGAGGGCCCTATTTGGAAAAAATAATGGGTACATTTAAAAACGCCAACCATCCCTGCCATTAAATCAACAGCACCCACAATTAATAATTAGGTCTCTCTCCAGCCTCAACATTAAAGTAATAGTGCTCACAATGTGAACGTTTGTTTTGTCAGTTTATTTTACCTGCAACATTGCCTCTGTTTAATCAGCCTTCTGTACTACTTGCTCAGCCATTCCCTACCCATGCTACAGTTATTTCAGTCCCCTACCTCAGCATTGTACTTTCAATTCTACTTTAAGCTTTGTCTGCCATCACAAGTAGGAAGACATGATACTGATTTTGAACCACTCTCTTCTCTCATGACTCTCCAGAAATTCAGCTATTCAATCACCTGTTCTTTATTTCTCTACTTTCAACACTTCCACCCGCTCCCCCACATGGCTCCCACATCATTACTCTATACAATCCAGACATCCATGAATAAACTACATTTGCTGCAGCCTCACTCTGCATGAATTCTCTGATTCCACAGGACATTGCAATTAGATAATTATTTTCATTCCCTAATTTTTGCTATTTGACTCCCAATGCTTGCCAAAATATTTTTCTCTCTCTTTTCATGGCATTATCTTTAGGACTAAATCATTCCTCACCTATCCTGCAACACACACCTATGTCCACATTGCCCCATCATTACTTCACTCACCTCTAGTGAACGCTCATAAACTCTTTTCCTATTTAAATTCAATAACTTTAACATCCTCACCCTGTCGCCAAAAACTAAAAAGACACACCTCTTACAATCATATTTCCTACCTTTCTTCCTCCCTGCTTATATTAGCTGGTGATATATCACCTAATCCAGGTCCCCCTCACTTCTCCCACACGCATATATCTGAACACTACAGAAATCCAGAAAATCTCAAACACATCACCTGTCTCCCCTCTCTTCCAAAGTCCTTTAAATGTGCCCTTTGGAATGCACGCTCTGTGTGTAACAAACTTACCTCTGTACTTCTTCTCAAACAACCTAAACCTTCTAGCAATAACAGAAACATGGCTCACGCAATCGGACACTGCTTTACCTGCAGCCCATTCACATGGTGGTCTCCATTTCACCCACACCCCCAGACCGGGAGGCAGACAAGGAGGTGGGATTGGACTACTTCTGTCCCCACAGTGCACGTTCACAGTTCTACCAAATGTCCCGTCACTCACGTTCACATCTTTTGAAGTACATACTGTTAGGATTTTTAACCCTTTCTGTATGCGTGTTGCTGTCATCTATCGTCCCCCTGGTCCACACCAACATTTTCTTGAACAGTTCTCTGCGTGGCTCCCTCACTTCTTATCCTCTGACATCCCCACCATCATCATGGGTGATTTCAACATCCCTATTTCTAATCCAGGTTCCAATGCTGCTTCCAAACTACTCTCTCTAGCCTCCACACTTGACCTCTCCCAGTGGATTGAATCCGCTACTCATCAGGATGGCCACTGTCTTGATTTCTCTATACTTTGCTCAGTTTCTGATTTCCTTAACACTCCTTTCTCCCTTTTGGATCATCACCTTATTAGATACTCGCTCACCCCCAGTTCTTTACCTTCCCTAGTGTCAAACTCTTTCAAGCCTCCTCACAACCGCAGGAATATCAACTCTATTGATCTTCAACAGTTTTCCACCTCTCCAACACCTTCTCTCCCCAATTTCTACATTCTCCTCCCCTGATCGGCCAGTACCCCATTTTCACCAAAGCTTAGCAACTGCCCTTGATCCCGTGGCTCCAGCGACACTACATACTCCACGTAGACTTTGTTGCCAACCATGGCACACTAAAGTAACACGAATGCTACAAAAACTTTCTCGTAAAGCAAAACATCACTGGCTTAAATCTTGCACCTCTAATGATTTCATCACATATACTGGTATCTACCACTCCTATAGAAATGCCCTGGACACTGCAAAAGACACATACTTCCAATCTCTCATCTATGCTCAGGCTTCTAACCCCAAACACCTTTTTAACACATTTAAATCTCTTCTGAATCCTCCCGTCTCAAATCCTCCAACTACCATCCGTGCCCAGGATCTTGCTTCCTATTTCAAGGACAAAATAGATAAGATCAGACTTGAAATGGTATCATCTCCCTCGACAAGCAATCAGCTCAATTACTTTGTAATACCCTCTAACACTCTCTCTTCATTTGATCCCACAAATGCAGGGGAAGTTTCTACTCTCTTCTTATCTTCCTACTCTACCTCCTGTCCTCTTGATCCCATACCCTCACAAATTAGTAGGTCTCTGTCTCCTGTGCTCATTCCCCCTCTAACTAAAATCTGTAATCTATCTCTTTCTACTAGTATTTTGCCATTACTATTCAAGCATGCAGTCATTACTCCCATTTTAACAAAACAGAATTCTGATCCAAACTCTCTCGCAAATTACCGCCCCATCTCTCAGCTCCCGTGCCCCTTCAAGCTTTTCGAGAGAATTGCCTACACTCGCCTCACACACTTTCTTACTGCAAACAACCTATTGGATCCTCTTCAGTCAGGCTTTCGCTTTCAACGCTCCACAGAGACTGCGCTGACCAAGGTTGTCAATGATTCGATCACAGCAAAAAGTAAAAACCATTACTCTCTAATTCTCCTAGATCTCTCTGCTGCATTTGACACTGTTGACCACACTCCTCATAGAAACGCTACAATACCTAGGTTTTGAAGGCACTGTCCTATCCTGGGGCCTGATTCATTAAGGATCTTAAATGAAGAGGATCCTTATTTCAGTCTCCTGGACAAAACCATGTTACATTTCAAGGGGTGCAAATGAGTGTTTTGTTTTGCACATAAGTTAAATACTGCCTGTTTTTCATGTAGCACACACATATCAACTTTAAATTTCAGTGTACAAATAAGCTATCAAGTATTTGTGTGCTACATGAAAAAAACCAGGCAGTATTTAACTTATGTGCAAAACAAACCACTCAATTGCACCCCTTGCAATGTATCATGGTTTTGTCCAGGAGACTGAAATAAGAATCCTCTTCATTTAAGATCCTTAATGAATCAGGCCCCTGGTTCTCATCCTACCTATCTAATCGCTCTTTCAGTGTTAATTTCTCTGGATCCACCTCTGCTCCGCTTCCTTTATCAGTTGGGGTACCGCAAGGCTCAGTCCTAGGTCCTCTGCTATTCTCTATCTACACCAATTCTCTTGGAAAACTAATAAGCTCTTTTGGATTTCAATATCATCTCTATGCGAATGATACACAAATCTATCCTCTCCTGATCTTTCACCATCTGTGTTGTTTCCTGTTACTGACTCTCTTTCTTTCTGTCATTTCATCTTGGATGTCTTCTCGCCAACTCAAACTCAATCTTTCAAAAACTGAATTAATAATATTTCCACCCAAAAACAGAAGCTTCCTGCCTGATATTTCTATTTCTGTTGATAACATGACCATAAATCCCACCACGCAAGCTTGCTGCCTAGGTGTTATCCTTGACTCACAACTATCATTTATTCCCCACATTAACTCCATATCTAAATCATGTTACATACATCTAAAGAACATTTCCAGAATACGCACATAACTCACACAAGACACCGCAAAAAACCTTATTTCATGCACTCATCATCTCCCGCATTGACTATTGCAATTCACTCCTTACTGGTCTTCCCAAAGTCAGAGTTAAACCCCTACAATCTATTATGCACAAATCGGCTAGATTGATTTTCCTTGCAAAACGTTTTTCCTCTGCTGAGCCACTCTGTCTGTCTCTACATTGGCTGCCTGTATTTCAACGAATCCAATATAAAATTCTACTAGCATACAAGGCTGTCAACAAAATTGCACCGACATCCATTTCCTCACTTGTCTCAAAATATCTCCCTACTCGACACCTCCGTTCTGCACGAGATCTGCGTCTCTCTTCCACTCTCATCACATCCTCCCATTCTTGGTCACAGGGCTTTTTTCGGGCTGCACCCACTTTGTGGAATTCCCTCCCTCGCACAGTAAGACTTTCCTCTAGTCTCCAAATCTTCAAGCGTTCTCTGAAAACCCACCTCTTCAAACAAGGTTATGATATTCCTCAACCACCATCTTAATATCCCTATTACCACCCTCTACACAGCTAACAAGACAACAACCCTCTCACCAACATTGGTACACACACAGCCCACTCATGAGTCAATAGTTATGTTTCAAACTCCCATTGTCTCATAGATTGTAAGCTTGCGAGCAGGGTTCTCTTACCTCTCTGTCTGTATTACCCAGTATTGTCTTGTTAATGTTTGTTCCCAATTGTAAAGCGCTACGTAATTTGCTGGCGCTATATAAATAAATTATGATGATATTTCCCTCCAACCAGCCCCAACATTAAATTAATAGTATTTCCATTTAAAAAATAATACCCTCCCTCCAAACAGCCCCAGCAATAAATTAATAGCATTTACGTTTAATACAACCATTTCCCACGACCATTCCTAGCATTAAATAATTAATATTCACATTTAATAGATAGCCCTATTCCCCACACAGCCCCACATTCAATTATAGACCCAAACCACCTCAGCATTAAAGGTCCCAGCCCCCCCTCCCTAAAGTGTTCTCTGTGCAGCCCCCCTCACAATAGTTTAGCATAGGCAGCCCCCTCACTATAGTTTAGTATAGTCAGCCCCCCTATAGTTTAGTATAGATAGGCAGCTTGCCTATGCCACATAGTAGTGCCCCCAAAACAACGTTATGCCACACAGTAGTGCCCCCAATTCAAATACACACACACACACACACACACACACACACACACACACACACATATATATATATATATATATATATATATATATATATGTATATGTATATGTGTATGTGTATGTGTGTGTATATATATATATATATATATATATATATATATATATATATATATATATATATATTATAATATAGTGATAGCACAAACAATATAAACAAGTGGTTAAAGAGTCTACTTACCCATATGTTGATTGCTGCAGCCTCTCTGCTCCTTCTCCCTTCAGCGGCGGCGGGAAAATCAGCTGACGGGGAGGGAGCGGGTCATATGATCGCAGTTGCGATCACATTTGAAAGATGACTGCCTGTCAGTGACAGCCAGTCATCTGCAGCAGCGGGGACGCCGGAGAGGACTGCGGGCCTCCAGGTAAGCTCTGCCCATGTCTAAAAGGGGGTGTGGCCGTAAGGTAGCCCGCTGGGCCAGTCTGACGCTGCTCTTGTATGTTTTTGGAGTGTGGTAGGAAAACTAAAACTGGTCTATTAATGGAAATTGGAGACAATTTGTAGCTAGACTTGGGGAATGCAGGCATAAATTGTGCAAAAAAGAAGGAAACACTGATGTCTTATTTTGACCATGGTTTCTCCCAAGAGACATTTCAGTGTTCCTTGGCTTAGGCTCCATAAGTGTCTTAAATGTGTTCACATGGATGCAGTAACATTCTTTCATAGGAAATTATATAACTGACTGAGACTCTGCACTCAAACTCTTCATAAGCATTCTGTTGATGTGTGGTGAGTGGGGCAGCCATTGGGCTTGGCTTACACAGCTGTTATTCTCATCAATGTTTAAGTACCCCTTGTGCATTGTGGATATTAGAACATTCCTTTCTAATCATTGTTGAAATGTTTCATCATAGAGAAATGGTTATAATTCATCTGACCACATGCTGTCTTTCAATTAAGCAGTAGACCACTATCTGTGCACCACTTTGCTTTATGTTACAATAAACAATTACTAATTAAGATTTTTTTTTTTTTTTAAAAAAAAGGGGATTCTGAGGTTAATCTAAGCACATAGTGCCCTTTATCACCAACATGATAAAAATAGATACCTTTGCCAACTCACTCAGTGATAGTTTAAAATGTCTGAAAGTTGCCACTGAGAAAACTGATTTATCAAAAAAAAAAATGAAAGCATTCCTGTCTATTGAGTTTGATAAGAAGGGGAAGATTCACTGATTCAACTGATAGTCCAGCAGGAATTTGGTAGCCAAAGGAAAATTAGGGTACAAGGATTTTACAGTCTTCACAAGTGTCTCCTCCTACAGAAGATTTCTCAATGCGTCAGTACTCCATGAAAAGCAAAGGAACTAAAATATTTGGTATCCAGTGGCACCTACAGAATGCGACACCCTGGGTGCAGGATGTTTGTAAATAGATATGAATGACTTAAAGTAATGATGTTATTGTCATGAAGTATAAGAGCATAAAAATGTACAGTTTAATCTGTTGAACAGTAGGAGAAAGAAACAGGTTAAGAGATAAACAATATTTAGACAATGTAAGATTATGAAATGTATAATGAACCTTGCAAAGTGAATTTTGGTTTCCCTGCAGACTCATTCTTTTGGGAAATAATGCTTGGCTTTGGAAAAATGCCAGAGTGTTTGGGAGTTGTTACTATGGATACCTCACTGGGTTATAATGCTTGACCTGGTATGTAGTGGGGCTTTCTACACATAAAGGAAGATAATGGATTTTTTATGCACATCAACCTAACAATATTGTGAGGTTTAGTATGGATTGTATTTGCTTTACTACATCACAGTTCAGTCCACAGTTGCCTCTAGTTGATTACTACACATGTCAATGCCAACATAACCTGTGACACCGTTCCTCTTGAAACATCTCCAAATTGAGCAGATATATAGGTCCTGCCAAATTCACCCCAGCAATGGACCCTCTCTCAAAGTCACTGAAGTTTCTACACCTAACAAATTTTTTTTAGGAACATTGGCAGTTGAGCTTGCACTCAACTAGCCCTACCCATAACGTTTTTCTGAACAAGAGTTATAAAATGAATTCAGAAGTAATTGTTACGGGGTACATCACATAGAACAACATTATTAAATCACTAATTACTGGTTTCATGTTTCACCCTTAAAATATTCTCTCTTAATTCAGATAGATTATCACAGAAAAATAAAAATCACAAATAAAAGAAAAACACTAGATGAAGTTCTGCTTTTGTAAGATACTTTAGCTCTTACAGGAATGGAATACAGGAAATATACAATTATTAAATTATGATACCATAGCTGCATACTGCAGGCAAATATATTTGACCCTAAAATTAGATAATGTTTGAAGTAACAACAGGTTTTGTTAACTATAGTTCCTCAGCTTAAACTGATATAGATATATATATAGAGATAGATATATATATATATATATATATATATATATATATATATATATATATATATTTATATTTGATTGGGAGCATGTACACAGGTGTTCAGCCCATGTTGATCCTCCGCTTGACCTGTGCTGTGTTTAATGCAAGTTTAACTGTGTAGAATACAACTCA
Organism: Mixophyes fleayi; assembly: GCF_038048845.1. Lineage (NCBI taxonomy): Eukaryota > Metazoa > Chordata > Amphibia > Anura > Limnodynastidae > Mixophyes > Mixophyes fleayi. The sequence goes on along the minus strand of NC_134406.1, from coordinate 114,430,792 downwards.
AGCAGAAGTTTAAAAAGGGGTCATAGAACCCTGTAGTGATTGCAGTGATCCAGCAATTTAGATCTTTTCAAGGTTAATGCTCACATGAGCATATGCACAATTATTTTCCTGTGTCTGCTCCATTTAGAACTTACTTTTGTTGCCTTAAGTCATACCTCCCAACTGTCCTGATTTGACAGAACATCTTGATTCGCAGGTCACAGAAGGTCGTGGTTTGTCACCTAAATTTGTCCATTTGTGGGTGGGCTTATTTTGTCCCAATTTCTTATTTAAATTGTTGGGAGGTATGCCATAAGTGGTCATGTGAATGGCCATTGCATTCATTATAAGGATCTGTGGTTTCTTTTTAAAATTGAGTTTCCTTTGCATTCTGTTAAACAGGCAGAGCTTTTCTTTCTGCCCATCTGCAATGCTAGGTGGACACCCATATCTTGGTTTTGAGAACTGCATCAGAAAACTCATTTTACCACCTAGATATATGAATAGTGTAAAGAGTGAAAACGTCGGCATTTACTTTGTCACTGCAAAACCACATGTTTAGTGCTGCTTACAGTACAGAAAGCCTGTAGATCACCACCGTTGCCGTGAAGGGGTGTACTTGGTCTGCAGCAGTGTTTAGGTAGGTGGTACATGTCAAAGTAACATCAACATGAATACCATGATACAAGGCTTCCCAGCAGAACATTGCCCAGAGCAACATACTGCTTCTGCCACTTTTCCTGCTTCCCATAGTGCATCCTGGTGCCATCTTTTCTCCAGGTAAATGACGCACACACCCCCGGCTGTCCACATAATGTAAAAGACAACACCATTCATCAAACCAGGCCACCTTCCATTGCTCCATGGTCCAGTTTTGGCGCCAATGTGCCCATTGTAGATGCTTTCGGTGGTGGACAAGGGTCAGGGTGGGCACTTTGCTATACACTGTGTGTTCTGACACCTTTCTATCATATCCTGCATTAACTTTTTCAACACCCATTGGATTCAATCCAATACAAGAGCTATTTTAGCACAAAGTGATGAGATATTTTTTTCCACACTCTTCCTAAAGATAAGGTTATACATAAATCATATACTTCGTGGCATATCTGTAGTATACATTTAGCAGTTAGAACAAAGGATAGGGAATTCCCTCTCCAGGAGTGTGAATGCAATTACTCTAGTTCAATCTGAACAATGATCTTATAACTACAGCCAGTCTGTCAGAAATACATCAGAGATATATAAAATAATGACTTTAAAAGTTCTAAACAAAGTGGAAAATTAAAGTCTAAAATGTACATAATTTTACAATTAATATTAATCAGAGAAAAACGAGGTACAGCAATGATTAGTTTAAAAATTAACCCCTAGTTTCCTCTCAGAGATTTTTAATGACTATGATACATGAGTGAAGTATGTTAATGCTTGCAGAAACAAAATGTTTAAGCTTTCCTTGTGTTTGTCATTTCCTTGTGTGTAACATGACTTTTCCACAAAAATGATTATATCCTTTCAAGCGTTCTCTGAAAACCTACCTATTCAGACAAGCTTATAATATTCCTCAACCACCATCTTAACCTCACTACCTTTAGCCTGTTACACAATTTCACACAAGACAACTACCCCCGGACCAACATTGTTGTGTGACAGGATCATTTAGCTTATGAGTCACCTTACCTTTGCAGTCTGGCTGGGCCAAGATGCAAAATGTATACTTAACCTCATGTGTCAATCTCCCATTGTCCCATAGATTGTAAGCTTGCGAGCAGGGCCTTCTCACCTCTTTGTCTGTTTTACCCAGTTTGTTTATTAGTTTATTACGTTTGTCCCCAATTGTAAAGCGCTACGGAATATGTTGGCGCTATATAAATAAATGATGATGATGATGATAGAAAGATCATATACAAGTTTGATCACATTTGTTCATATGATGCATTTGAATAGTACCTACTGTTTATCTGCTAAATTTCTCTTTTCCACCTTTTCATCATCATTATTACTAGAGATGGGCAGGCTCGGTTCCCCGAGATCCGAACCCACCCGAACTTTGCCCATTCGAAATCGAGGCAAAACGTCATTGTGACGTCGTCGGATCTCGAGGCTCGGTTCTCGCGATATTTGAAATGCATAAATACCCGCCTCCACAGCAATCCATCGCCATTTGACAGAGGGAGAGAGCAGGGTTAGGTCACAGGCTGTATTAGAGCAGGGACAGAGCAATAATTGTATACCTTATTCTTTCAATTATTATTGCAATGCGATACCAATTCTATTAGCAATTGATAGAGGAGGCTTTTTTTTTTTTTTTTCAATATTTTGAACTACAAGTGCCTTGGGGTGTACTATATTCCCCAGTGTGAAACAATAATTTTTCTGGCTGCCAAAAGTCATATTTAGCAGCAGTATCGAATACAATATTTTGCACTAAAAGTGCTTTGGGGTGTCCCATATTCTCCAGTGTGAAACAATAATTTTTCTGGCTGCCAAAAGTCATATTTAGCAGCAGTATCTATAGAATATTTTGCACTACAAGTGGTTTGGGCTCATTAAAATGGATTCAAAGCAGTCCACATATGAGCAGAATCAGCAAGCAGGTGCTGGCACCAGTTCTGATGGTAGTATTTCCAGTACGTCATCTGGTAAAGCCTATGTAAAAGTACATGGTCTTTTTAAATCAGGGAAAAAAACACACACAAAAAAAAAATTACCATGTTGAAGCGAAAAAGAAGTGTAACTGAGGAAAAGTTAACTGGCGATTTAAAAAAAAAATTGCCAACATGCCATTCTACACACGCAGTGGCAAAGAAAGAATGAGGCCTTCACCTTCCTCTATTAGTGGCAGATCAAGAAATGTTACTGAGCCGCCGCCTTGTACGGTCACTCGTGACCAAGCAAGACCAAGTAATTTGTAGTCTAAAAGTGGTGCACAACTACGCGTGAAGACGAGCTGCAAGAAAACAGTAAGGCATTAGAGGATAATGTATGCTCAGAATTAGAAAAGACACCAATCCCTGTGGAGAGTCCATCCACCAGTGGTATGTGTAATCCGTGAGCATTCTGTACCCATAAAGAAGGGCCCTTTCAGCAGTTCTGCTGATGTGTGCCTGAACAGCCCGAGTGTAACCGGTGATACACCAATTGAGGATGCTACTTTGGAATTAGAAGAGGATGAGGGGGAGATTTGTGTAGACGACGAGGGCGCTAATGAGGATGTTGATGAGGATGATGCAGACAGATACAAAATTGCCTTTCTCAATATCTATTTATATTCTAAACTCTATAACGGCTGAATAGTTTTCTATTTTACTCCTAGTGGAGTGCATAGACAGCCACCAAACTACCTTGGTCCATTTATTTTGTCTATGCAGGCTGCTTTTTACTATTTAAGTACAAGTGGAGGGGGGGGGGCTGATGTAGACAGAAACCCAACTGCCTTTGTCCATTTCTATTTACAGTCTATAACGGCTGAATTGTTTTCTATTTTACTACAAGTGGAGAGGAGGTCTGATACAGACTGCCACCAACCTGCCTTTGTCCATTTCTATTTAACATACGGTCAATGCAGGCTGTTTTTTTTTTATTTAACTACAAGTGGAGGGCGTGATATACACCCAAAGACGATGGCTACATTGCCAATAGTCAAAGATGGAGGGGAAGACAACCAGGTTTGTCTGTATAATTTGCAGGCAAGTGTTAGAATTAAGGACGGCCTACCAGGGATTAAACTGTTTTTTTCTTAATTTATTAGCTTTAGAATTACCTCACTTATCCAAGAAACTTATGGAGCACTACATTAGATTATTTTAGACCAAAAAACTGCTATTTTTTTACAAAAATAGCAAAACAAAACCAAAACACGAAGGTAATCCAGATCCAAAATTCGGGGGTCAGTGACCATCTCTAATTATTACCTCTACAAGACATCACACTTACTATAGACTCAGACTGCACCTGGCCCCACTAATGGTCTTGTGCTTTTTATACTCCTGAAGCTCTTGATGGACTTCTAATATACTTATATTTCAGTGTAAGGGCTGCATTAACACATATAATGTACATGTGAGTTTAATAATAATGTCATTAAAAAATCATTGGGGGCTGGATTACCTCATTTGTAAATTTAGGGTTATTCAATGTATTTAGAATTGTTTTTAGTATGTAGCATAAATATCATTATTAATAGAAAGATTTTTATCCTAAAAAATAAAGATTGTGCTAAAATGTGTAATAATAAAACTCTAGTAACATTTAAAAAGGCTAGAAGTTTAAAGAGCCTTCTGACTCCCATGAAAAACCTGGATTATTCCTAAAATCGCAGGTAGCTTCATATGTGAGAGGAGCCTATTGCATCACATACAGTTATGTGCAGAACAATAATACAGTCATGGCCAAAAGTTTTGAGAATGACGCAAGTATTGGTTTCCGCAAAGTTTGCTGCTTCAGTGTTTTTAGACTTCTGTCAGATGTTGCTATGGTAAACTGAAGTAAAATTACAAGCATTTCATAAGTGTCAAAGGCTTTTATTGACAATAACATTAAGTTTATACTAAGAGTCAATATTTTTTAGTGTTGACGCTTCTTTTTGAAGACCTTTGCAATTCGCCCTGGCATGCTGTCAATTAACTTCTGGGCCACATACTGACTGATGGTCGCCCATTCTTGCCTAATCAATGCTTGGAGTTTGGCAGAATTTGTGGGTTTTCGTTTGTCCACCCGTCTCTTGAGGATTGACCACAAGTTCTCAATGTGATTAAGGTCTGATGAGTTTCCTGGCCATGGACCCAAAATTTTGATGTTTTGATCCCCAAGCCGCTTAGTTATCACTTTTGCCTTATGGCAAGGTGCTCCATCATGCTGGAAAAGGCAATGTTCGTCACCAAAATGTTCTTGGATGGTTGCGAGAAGTTGCTCTTGGCGGATGTTTTGATACCATTCTTTATTCATGGCTGTGTTCTTAGGCAAAATTGTGAGTGAGCCTTTAAAACTTTTGGCCATGACTGTACACATTTTAGAGCACAGGTGAAGAATTTACTATTAAGAGCCGCATCAATTGTAAGAGTTGATATGCTGTATGTCTTTTAAAACGCAGTTGTGGCCTTCAAAGAGTAGACTGCATTACTAGAAAGTGCAGATTCATGGAACACTGGCAAAATCTTCTGAAGAATGTTCAGAACCACAGAATGCCAAGACATTTATGTAAAAAACATAAAAACTACCCAAAGATCTTCAAGTAATAGGGATTGTGAAAATAAAACTTGCAGAGATAGGCTAGGGATAGATCTATTTTGTTATACCAACGTGAGGCATACTTGATCTTCCAATGAAGATCTCTTTTTCCACGGGGCCTCAATAAATCAATAGATTTGAATTATTTATAATGAATACTTAATTTTCTTTTTTAGTTTTTATTTGAATTTAGTACACACTGCATTTTTATATATTTTATTTTAATAGTTTTGTTTTACAATTTGTATTATTATTATTTATGTAGGATACAAAATAGTTAATTATATCTAATTGTTTTTATTTTATTACCCAATTGCATGGCTTGGAATTAGCTTGGAATCCACTAGCCCGCCATTGTTTACAAGTGTTATATCACTTCTGAAGAAACTGCAAGAGTGGCAAAGAAACTGGTCAAGTGACTCTTGTAAACATTTTTATTGTTTCTTTCCTTATTCTACTGCCTGCATTGGTTGGTTCTGTATTGTATTGCTACTCCACATATTGGTATTGCTATTACGTGACTCCATTTTAAACCTATGTATGCTAGCCAAGCAGTCCTCTTGACTATTCATCTACACCCAGCTAACCCGGAACTTGTTGGTAACATAGTTTTGAATTGAAGAGAGACCTTATTTGCAGTATGCAAGTTTTGCCATAGTTAATTTGAACTGTAGGACATCATTTATGTGGTTAATTAAACCTGTTTGATTATTAATAAAGGTATAAGTTTTATATGGAGTGAATTTTTGGGTGAATTTTTTCCTTCCATTTCCTTTGGCCTGTCTCTTCTTAGAGAATACTGGACCATTAACAGTGATTAGGGAAGAATTGAAGTAGTTCATTTATTTTATATTACTGTAGGTTTTAGAGGGATAAAAAAAGGATTCATAGCTGCAGAATTTTTCACCTAATATACCGTAATAGTGGAAACCTACTGTTATTGATGTAAGCACAATTTATTTGTAACCTCTATCATAACTAGAGCATAATCCTTATATATTATTTCTGATCCTTTATACATCTAGGGTCTGATTCATTAAGGAAAGCAAAGCAAAAAAAAAAGTAACTTTGCACCTTGGCAAAATGATGTTGCATTGGAAGGGGAGGTACATTTAAAATGTGGGGACAGATTTATAGTTGGGGTAGAGCATGTCCTAGATCAACTTTAAACTTCAGTGTAAAAAAAACCAGAAGCTATCAAGTATTTGTGTGCAACCAGAATTTAACTTATGTGCAACATTATAAACTAATTTGCACCCCTTGCATTGTAACATGGTTTGTCCAGGAGCAAAGGTACTTCCTTTTTTGCTATGCTCTCCTTAATGAATTATGTTCATAATAGGACACAATTACTTCTGGTTTGAAGGTAATTATTACAGCCAAAAACCTGGGACTGCTATGGGGACACGCTTTGCGCCGGGTTATGCAAATATATTCGTAGACCAGTGGGAGAATGATGTGATTTGGCACAACAACCCATATAGTCGTCATATCTCAGATTATACATTGCAAGCAGGAGAAATGTGATAAAGGTTTTTGGAACGGGAGTACAATCCCGAGATTGTGAATTCACAATTTGAGAGAGTACAAAACGTAGACAGGCAAGAACTTCTGAAATGTAAGAAGGATAATAAGAAAGAACTAGAAAAAGTGAGATTCCTAACACAATATAGTGACCATGCGACTCAATTGAAGAAAATTGTAGAAAGGCTTCGGCCCATCCTATTAAAGGATGAGAAATTGGAAGGGATAATACAGTAACAACCAACAGTTGTTTTTGGGAAATGTCAGAACATAAAAAATAACTTGGTACAAAGTGCAATTCCAGTAAAAGAAACCATGAAGGAGGGAACATGGATGAACGAAAATAGGACAGGCTTTTACCATTGTCTTAGGTGGCAAGCATGTAAAACCACATATGTTCATAATACAAAACCAAAAGAAGAATTTGAAAAATTCAAATGGCAAAACATTCCTAATGAAAGCTAAAGTCACCTGTGACACTACAGGGGTGATTTACCGCTTAGAGTGTTCGTGCGGCCTACAATACATCGACCGTACCATTAAGAGTCTGAAAATAAGACTAAGTGAATATAGTAGGAACATCCGGAAACGGGTGGAGACACACAGTGTATCTGATCATTATGCTAAAAATCATGATGCTACCCCTAGAGTCTGAAATGTATGGGCATAAAAACTATCCAAAAATCCTGGAGAGGGGATTTTTTTACTAAAATATCCAAAGAAGAAGCTAAGTGGATATTTGAACTCTCCACTTCAGCACCAAAAAGATTGAATTTAGACTTTGATCTGAGGAGCTTTTTAGACAAAAATAAATTATTATTGGGAAATCGTGATTCTTGAAAGAACATGTTACACATATTTAATGAAGAAGAGATTTAACACAATATTTAAATACATACTGCGGAGGTGATGCAAGTTGTCATATATAGTGTATTTATAAAAGGCCATATAACGTACATCTGGGTTGTCTAAAAGGAATTTTTGGCCACTTAAAATATCATTATATGATTTTCCATAAGTTTATTACCGTTATGTTGATTATATGACAAATTCTGGGATCTAATAGGAATAATACGGAGAGTAGATTAGTCTACTTTGATACATACATTAAAAGTGCCACAAGCTCTACTATTGGCTGTGACGAACTAAGGAAGGTGGGTGGTAACCGTAATTGACGTCACAAATTAGTGACTATATAAATGACCAGGACACATAATAATCCCAATTCCTGAGGAAGCCTGTATAGGTGAAACGCGTAGGTGGAGAACGGGAACATTCACCTATTTATTCAGACCTCATTAAACACTGTTTGTGCTGTGGTGGAACGCATAGACGTACATGCGCTTCGATACCAACTGCCAAAACCGAAAGTTCGGCTTTTGGAAAGCACAATGCGTTCCAAAGAATCTGGAAGTCAATTCTGCGTGTAGGGAGCAGTTTCCCGTGCCCGGATACCAAGAAAGACGAACTAAACAGGACACCAAGTCCAGGGTTGGAATGCTGCACTACAGAAAGCAACATCTTTTATACCACAGAGGAATGCTAATCAACTCAAGAGTAACGTGAGTACTCACGCAACTGAGTATATGACCTAGTATGTGTGCACACTGATACTTAAAGGTTTGCAGATTGTATCACTGACGAGTGTACAACAAACTGAGAACCTATTAGGAACTGCAAATTACATATTGAATGCCATTGTTTTTAGACACAGCTTGTGAAATACCACGTTTTTGTTTTAATAAGGACAGTTTATTACACTGCCAGGAATTGATTAGTGTTACATTACTATAGCTACCCAATTGATTCATTCTGATGTAAAAAGGTGGCGCCAGGGGTATTGGAATAGCTTTTATAAATCTTGTTCAGCTATGAAACGGCATTCTTCCAATCCTGCAGTTTATATGCACTCACGATCAGGATCTCCATAGAGTTTATAAAGTCATGATCTCTTCAGCCTACGGTTATGACAGTTGAAGAGCACGGATCTGATGGTAAGTCTTTTAAAACATGTATAGTGTGTGCGCATGAAACGGCATGCTGACCGGGGCTTTTTTTTTCCCAGTCTTTAGTAAAATCGTTGTACATAACACATTGGTTGAAAATTTTTGTAGTGTGTACCCAGCTTTACTGAGAGATGCCCAAAAGGCATAGATTGACAGGATAAGTGAGATGCAACTGATTACAATGAGATCAAGGAGAAGATCATTGGGAGAACTGATGTGACTACAATGGTCCCTGCTTATAAATTTTACAATTGGAATACAAGAAACAGGAGGCCCCATGGCTGCACCTGTTTGGTTTGATGTACCTGGCCAGAAAGCTGTTAAGAGCTTGCTTGAGATAATTGAGACTTCATTGTATTCTTGATCGCTTTTTATGTTGACTTCCCCTAGTACTGCATCAGTGGGTCGTACACGGAAGCCGTAATATTATTATATATCCATGTTGGAGTTCTTGGTACATTATCTCACAGCACAAGAGATAACAGGCACTGTTGTATTTGCAGGCCATGAGGATTCTGGCCACTTATTTTGCTTTAAGACCTGGTACTTTGGTAAGACAGAGCGGTGGATCTAGAATTTTTATTTTATTTCAGAAAAATAAATGTGTGGAGATCTCCTCCTATACTGGTAACTATCATATCCAGTTACTGTGTGGCCGTACACGACATGGCTACACTTGGTAGCTGCTAAAACATAGAGCATGCTGCCCTGCCACTCTCATTGTGCCAGGCACATCTGTAGTGTACGATAGAGGGGGCAATTGCCTTAATCACCAATCCCCTCTGGATCCGCCCCTGGTTATATCCAATTTGTGAGCTTTAAATGTGCTGAACTGGGACTGCTTTAATTAGAAATATAGCTAATATATTATGGGTACAGTATTTTGTGGGCTTTAATGGTTAATGTAAGCATAAAATACAGCTCATGTTTTTCAGATGTCTGTTATGGTTAAAGGGCAAACAGCAGTAGCACTAGTGGACTTAGGTTGTGATATAAAATTAGTATACGCTAACCTCTTTAACACAATTCAAGCAACCTAGGGTGGGGGCCATGGTGAAAAGTCTAGGCTTGTTTGACATCATGGCATGGGAAGTCCACAAAGAGGGGCTTTCGAAATTGCTGATACCAGACCAGCTATCAGCACTTTAAAATTATTCATTAAATCATGCCAGTCATAATTATGATGAAATATATCTCCCCACTGCATGAGTCACTTAAAGTAGGTTTGTCTCAAACATAAGATATATGAAGCTCAATATGCCCCCTTGACTGCTGTTGGGGGGGTGGCATTGTCCGATTTCTCCTTTTTTTTTTTGTTATGTAAACTGCATACAACTTTACATCAGGCCCAGAGTGTTTTCAATGTTAAGCAGCAATCTGTAGCTGCTTTTTTTTTTTTGCATGGTAAACCTCAAAAATAACTTGAAAATGCTTAATATCAGTGATTTTGAATTCAAAAGTTTTCCGCTCTGGCGCTGTTCTTACACATGCAAATGTCCCCGTTTTGCTGGCTGCTGATAGACCGACCCAGGAGCTTGCTTCATATCTATTATCCATCTACTAATTTTGTACAGTAAACCATCCATGCTCTGCTTCCACACCTAAACTTGAAATGTTAAATCATATGCTGTTTATTCTTTTCTTGATAAACATAAATTGTTTGTGATTTGTCCTCTTTCACAATTTGTGAACTCTTCAAATTTAAGGGTGACCTTGTGTCCTCTGCAGGTAAACTTATATTTAACAGGTTAAGGGGGGTATTCAATTGTTTCTTTTAACGCGCTAAAACCCAAAAAAACGAGCGCTCTAAAAAAACTTCATATTATACGGTAAATTTGCACGCGTAAACAGTTAATACGGTACTTACTCGCTGCCAGCGGGCTGAATTTCAGCTCGCTGCTCAGGGAGCTGCGAGATGAAATTTAGCGAGTAATTACCGTATTAACGGTAATATTTTTAGAGCGCTCGTTTTTTTTTGGTTTTAGCGCGTTAAAACAAACAATTGAATACCCCCCTATGAGAGAACTTTTCTGTATGGGTTATTTATATATTTATACACAGTGATCACATCCCTCCTTAATCATCTATTCACTAGTGTACATAAATCTAGCTCACAGTTCCTCTATAACCTTTATTAATGTACCTGGCCTACTCTGGACTTTTTTTCAGTTCAGGGCATGGTTTTATGTGAATCTGCACCCTAAATTGCACTTTTGATTCTTATTTTATAGCCAATACATGCTACTATTCTGCTGGCTATACATGCTGCAAATTGACATTGCATGCTTTTATTAAGCTTAGAATTGAGTATAAATAGATCCTTCCCATTGTGGAACAATGTCCCACCTAAGGTGTAGATTACATACATTTATTTAGTCCCAAAATGTATATCCTTAAATTTATCTACACTGAGCAAATAAAGTTTCATCTTCCAGTTCATCTAGGTAAATGATGGGGCAACAGACGGACCTCCGAGCCTTCACCTTGAGCCCCTTGCACTCATCTTCTCTCGTATTGACTATTGCAACACCATAATTTCTGGCCTACCTCAAATCAGTCTCTCACCCCTTCAATCTATTTTTCATGCAGTGGCTAGGTTGATATCCATTGCAAATCATTCTTCCACTGCTGCTCCTCTCTGTCAGTTGGTTGCCTGTTTTTTACCGAATCCAATATGAAATATTTCTACTAACATACAACAAAATTGCACCATACTTCTCTTCACTTGTCTTAAAATATCTCCCAACTCAACACCTCAGTTCTGGACAAGAACTGCCTCTCTCATCCACACTCATTACTTGCTCCCATTCTCGGTGACAGGACATTTTCCAGGCAGCCCCCACTTTGTGGATTTTCATTCCTTGCGCAACAAGACTTTCCACTAGTTAAACCTTCAAGTGTTCTCTGAAAACCCATCTGTTCAGGTAAACTTATTATATTCCTCAACCACCATCTTAAGCTCCCTAGGGTACCCTATTATCACCCTTTACACAGTTAACACAAGACAACGACCCTCTGACCCCTGACCAGCATTGCTATGTGACTGGATCATATAGCCCACTAAGCACTTATAACCTTTGCGATCTGTCTGTACCAATATGCAATATCAGCACTTAACCTCATATATCAAACTCCCATTGTCCTATAGATTGTAAGCTTGTATGCAGAGCCCTCTTACCATTCTGTCTGCCTGTATTACATAGTATTGTTTTATTACTGTGTTTGTTCCCAATTGTAAAGGGCTATGGAAGATGTTGGTGCAATATAAATACATGCTGGTGATGATGATAATTATATTTTCTTAAGGTTGCTTTAAAAAGCTTGCATTTTTGTTATAGGTATTTTCTTAAAATTATTTGCTTTTTTACTATTAACATACCTAAGAATTAAAATTACTATCTGACCAATGAAATTCTTCCGTAGCAAACAAAAAAAGCTTTCTCCACTGTGCTGTGGTAGCAGTCACACTATACCAATCAACTTCAGGGGCTAGATTTACTAAACTGCGGGTTTGAAGAAGTGGAGATGTTGCCTATAGCAACCAATCCGATTCTAGCTTTCATTTTGTAGAATGCACTACATAAATGATAGCTAGAATCTGATTGGTTGCTATAGGCAACATCTCCACTTTTTCAAACCGCCGTTTAGTAAATATTCCCCCAGGATTCAACATTGCTCAATTACGTAGCCTTTTCCATCTGTAAGCTGAATTTCTTCCTCCTATTTGTTCAGTGGGATATGTAATATAAGGCTACACTCTACCACCTATTTTAATGTCAAAGTGTATGTTCATTTTATGACATTTTTGACAATCATATTTTGGGAGTTGATAAAATGATTGGCATTTCTGTTTAGGAACCTGCATATCCGATTCAATAATGTAATCAAAGATGTTATCTCTTTTTAATATCCAAATAGTGATGGTTTATAACAATTTAACATATATTTTGTCAGGTTTTTTTCATTTTAATTAAATACCTTTTTCTAGAATATGACACAAAATAAATTCTATCTATATGTTCATTATCCATTTTACATTAATTTTTCAAAAGGTTGTGCGGTGTGATTTCATTTGCCACTTTAGTAAGGGCAGCACAATAATAACCTTGTTCTTCAAAATTATTTTTTGTTTGTTCTAATCTTTTGTGATATATCTCTATAACTATATAACTAATAAAGTAATTTATCTTGGTTGTAGAAACTGACTACAAGTTAACCCTTTAATTAACAAAGGGTAATGATGCCAGTTCTATGTAGTAGAACTGTAATGTCATATAAAAGGGACCATTTAATGGGTGGGTGAATGCTATTTTAATATGTATATTATTTCTAGTAAAAAAAAAAAATTGTGGGGGGGGCAATCCAACAAAAAATGAGACCGTGCAAAACAAGCACCCCAGCATAAAATTGAATTCTAATTCAGCCATACATATATTTGCAAAGTTTATCATAATTCACCACCATCCTGATGCCATATATCTGAAGATATTGTTTATCACCAAACCAAAAATATTTTTTCCTAAGACAATCTACAATAGTCCAACTACAAAAGTAATAAACAAGTTGTCATAGAGCAATGTCAGTTAATAAATTATTTGTCTCCATCCCTTAATCATGTGAAATTAAGATATAGAGGCTTAAAACATGCATGAAGCACAAAAACATGATTTCATCTACATTGAAAAATAGCTTAAATCTTTTAAAAGAAATCATTGTTATCATTTCAATCAAATAAGTAAACTTGTAAGTAAGCACTTTAATACTGTGTTGCAGTGAGCTTTCCTGAAGATAATGGGACATCTAGGAGAGTATTTTTGTCCCTAAAGTACTCCCCTAGATGTAGTAGTCGGTAGTGAATGCATCACTGGAATATGCAATTTACAACCTGTAAATATATTATATAAATATAGAACAATGACCAGTGGATTAGGCATATACTATGTGCACATTCTGACATTTATTTTTCAAGATACAAGCAAACTGTGTGTTTCTTCCATTCTGGCTGTTGCTAGGCAACCAGGACACTTTTTCACTCTCTGCCGCTCCGCTATGTCCCCGGCTGGGTGCCAAGCAGCCAGGACACTTCTTCCAGCGCTTTGCAGTCAAGGTGATATGACAACAAATAGCTCAGGGGCTTGTCTCCTTGGAAACCCTGTGATTGCCCACTAGCACTTTAAATAGCAGAGAGGGCTTAGCCTCCCTGCCGGTTATAGCATTTTTTTCCTGTATCTTCGTGAAGTCTATTGTCTTATTGATGTTTTGCATTCTGCTCATTACCTGTTGACTGACCTTGCATGTCCCTGGATATTCTCAGTCTGCTGCCCATCTTGACCCTTGACTTTGTTTCTGGACCTCCCTTGCTCACTGACCGCCCTGACTTTCTAGCTTGTCTTTGATATCCCTGTTTGCTGCCTGCCTCAACCATTTTGAATTCTATCCTGTTACGCCTTCATCTACCACATACTGTTCTGGTATCCAGTCCGCCAGTTACCACCAGTCTCTGTATCCTCCACTAAATGGCCCTACAATAAGTTATTACTAAGAGCTCAAGTCCTAGGGAATCCTAGTACCTATGAGAATATCACTATTTATGGGAAAGGCGGCTTGCTATAAGTGAAGACCCCTCATTCATCCTGTTATAAGAACTTATCTGCTGTTCGGTGGGAGCCGTAAACAGTATGTTGCCAAGTATTTTGATCATATTGTAAAAATGTAATTTGTATCATGTATTTGTATTGAGCCAGACAGCATAAAATATGGTAATATGTTGATCAGATACTCCCAAAACAAATGTTAAATTAGGCACCCTAAAGGGTGCATTTAAAAACAAATGTGCAGTTTGAATATATTCATTTTGTATGGTTAACGAAGACTTGCATGTAGATGCCACAAAATTGCAGAAGCATGCATTCATGAGGGTTTAACAGTGGAGTTGTTGTTGTAACCTTCAGGCACAAAGTTCTCAGTGCAAGTAAGTGATTTAAAGTGAATGGAATTTTTTATTTTCTAATCTAATTATTTAATGCTATCTAATATTTATTTTAAGGGATATG